>NC_080097.1:54023360-54293360 GCF_950005125.1 Chionomys nivalis | reverse complement strand
TGTGGGACAGGTGGTCAGTGACGGGCTTTTTTAGATGAATGTGTGCTGCTTCAAAGATCTGAGCATGAGGGGTGACGGGGGTGCTGATAGCACTTTCTGCTTTAAGGGATCCTTGTCTTGCTACCACATACCATTGGAGGTCTTTCTGCCTTCCTTCCTTCCTTCCTTCCTTCCTTCCTTCCTTCCTTCCTTTCTTCCTTCCTTCCTTTTTCTGCCTTCCTTCCTTCCCTCCCTCCTTCCTTCCTTCCTTCCTTCCTTCCTTCCTTCTTCCTTCCTTCCTTTCTCCTTCCCTCTGCCTTCCTCCCTCCCTCCCTCCCTCCCTCCCTCCCTCCCTCCCCCCTTTTTTTCTTTTTGTTCCATTTTCAGTTTATTTCACCATACGGTGGTACTTGTATTACATTGGGCACCAGAGATACAAAGATAGGTAATAAAAGGTTTCCAGTAATTTGGGGGAGTGTTCTAAGAAGAAAACATATGATGGTGGTAAAAGCAAGGGGTCATCCTAAAACTATAGGGCTCTGCAATGGGATGGTTTATTTATTTATATTTATCCCTATGTAATTGTGAACATCATTGTGTGGCCCTGAATGGCCTCAGGCTCCCTAGTTCAGAGACTGTAGGTGTGAGATACTATCTCCAGCCTCAGAATATTCCCTAATAGACACTAACTTGGGTAGTTATTATTACATTTGTTTAACAGTTTCTATTCCTAACCTGGAGAGTGTGAACAATAGGGCCTGCGGTGTGGTTGAGGGTCTATCAGAGTGCAAGAGGGGGGTCCTGTTGACTCAGCTCCTCATCGCTGCCCTTCCACAGTCTGTGATCAGAGGCTCAGTGGGATTGATCACCCTGCCTGTCAGGGCCACTGGGTGACTTATAGGCACTACCTTGGGGCTGTGCCAAGAAATGCCTATCCTAACTTCAGCCAGCAATGACTCGTGATTTATGTACTTCAAGGAATATGGCTTCTACAAATTAAAGTATTCCAGAGGGTTGATCAAACAAAATTTACTATATGGAAATCCAGCCAGCTGAATCATGAACACTCCGGCCATGATTGAGTAAGGCTAAGCACAAGGTTCCTTTAAAAGGTTCCTGGTTTCACAAGTGATTGAGGTCCTGCAAGCCTCGGAATGGAAGTCAGTGAGGTCTGTTTTTAAAGAAACCTTGGTGTGGGCCAGAGTGGATTTTAATTAGATGGTAACGTCAGGCACGAAGCATCTAGGGCACCTGTCAGTGAGCCACTTCCTCTCTCCGTAGCTTTCAGCCCTTTGAACCGCAACTTGAATCCTCAGAAAAGTCAAAGAAGCTCGGAGGTTTTGTCCCTCTGAGACACAAGTCATCTCAGGTAACGGTGTGGCAGGAAAGTGGTTTTGCTCTCAGTCAATGGGAAATGGATGGAAACTCCATGAAATCGGTGCCTCTGGGCCTGCTGGCAGCGGGAAGGAACACAGCAACATTTACTTATCTCACTTGGTGGATGTTGTCACGCGCAAAAGGTAAATCAATAACGCCAAGATCAAACATACCCATCGCCTCCTCAACACGCGATGTCCTCGTTTATATAAATCTCAGCTACTTGACATCCCGTTTGAACGCATGCGCCTGCTGAGCCTCTTCTGTCTTGGGCTGTGTCAGTCTCTCAGGAAGTTTTATGGCGAGGAAGGCTGACTGAAGACAGAGCCGAGTTCCTAATTAGCCTGTTAATTGAGAAGGAGCTCTAAGTAGGGGTCATCTGAAGTGTTGGGTTCCTGCCCTGCCTCCCCCCTCCCGAGCTCCCTGCCCTCATTTCGCAGAAAGGTTGGAAGTGGCCTCCTGGTGACCCCAGGCTGGAACAGATTATGATCTTCTTAATTAGCCTCCTCTGTTTCTATACCTCCCTCTTCGCACTGGTTCCCCCAGGGGGCATTTCTGTGTGAAGCTGGGAGCAGTTTAGAAAGAGGGTTGAGAAATGTAGGGTGGGCTTCCAGCTATCAGGTGGCTTCAAAAAGTCCAAAGTCTCCGACTGTTCTCTTCCTCCTCCTCTGTCCCTTTCCCTTGTCCAGCCTCGAGGCCATAGGAAGGTCCTGCTCTTGATACGGGACCTCAGGGGACCCAGGGCCCATGGCTCCTTTACTGTGGCAGAGACTTCCTTTGCCTTGCTTTACAACCCACCCACCCACCCACAACCTGTTCCTGAGTCTGTGGTGCTTGATGGCCTTACTTTTGGGTAACAGTGGTCGGAGCATTCCCATGCTCCCTCGGCTGTGCCTTCACTGCAGGGTCCTTCCCAGGGTTCTGGGTACCCTGTCCTGCTCTGTTCCCAAGACACTTCCTGCTCTTCCCACCAGGTGGCTATGTGGCAAGAGTCCAGATGCCCAACCACATGAATACGGCAGAGTGTTTTGTTATTATTTTTAATGTCGGTGTTCGTAAGTCATGTGGCTTTAGCTTCCCAGGGTTCTCTCAAACAATAAGCTTGAACTGTAATAGAAGAAGCAGGCCAAGGTGCTTTCATGTCTCTGTTCAAAAAGCTGGATGAATCTCAGGAAGTAAAATGGTGATTTTGCTTGTTTTCTGTATTTCTGGGGCCAAAATATCAAGAGAAAAAAAAAGCGCGCATGTGTGTGTTTGTGTGTGTGGTGTGCGTTCCATGTATATACTTGCATTTTCTCATGAGACTGTGTCTGGCCTGATACAGTTAGGATTCCAATTTCCTTTAGTCTTATGACCCTTAGCTGTCACTGTGTGTGAGGACTTGGAAACATTTTAAACAAAGGTGTGAGTGTCTTAGAGTGTGAGATGTAAGAACTGCCTGCCAGTTAGCAATCATTCACAGCTCCTTCAGATCTCAGAAAGGAAAGCACCGGCTTTGGAAGATGCCCACGTGCAAAGGGCCTCGGTGGAACCCGCCCTCTCTGTGCCACTCCAAGAGTTCTGAAGAGGAGTCACTCAGGTCAGGCATGCATGCACACATGCATGTGCCTCAATCCATTTGAAGAATTTGTTTTATAAAGAAATCGAACAAATAGAATCAGGAAAGAGCACCCCTAGCGTAAGGGTCCTGTCATCCCAGACTTGTGGTGATCTCTTAGTTCTGAAGACACCTTGTTCTGGGAAGCCAAATGAGAAAATGGCTTCATCTCATCGTTTGTGTAGCCACATGGAAAGGACTCCTCCAGGAGGGAGGAAGGAAAAGGACCCGAGAACTGCAGAATTGTATGAGGCTCAGGAAACCTACAAGGCTGAGGAAGTTCATGAAACTTAGAACACTCAAAAGTTGCCAGAATCACAGAAGTCCCTCTCTAAGGTATATAAGCAGCAAGCAGTCACTGAGCAGAGGAGTCTCTTCAGTGGAGATGCCTGCCATTTGTGCGGGGAGTGCTGGGGTTTAGGGCTGCAGCTGTTGCGAGTCGAGTCTTTATCCATGCTGGCAGGGGCTGTTCAGTGACAGCAGCCCCTGAATCACTCAGGCTCCTGTAACTAATCCCACTAAACTTGGTTCATCAAACTCGCTGCTGTCATTTCTTTGATCATGCAGTTATCTTTCTCTCTAGGATGAACAGGGGTTTGTCCATGTCTCCCCCAGAAAAGTCATATAGCATGTACAGTTTAGATCCTGCCATTTGAAAAATAGATATTTTGGCTAATATGTCTATTCCAGGGGACATATATGTGTGTATATAAAGATGTATAGTATTAATAATACATATTTGTATGTATTTCCAAATGTCTGTTAACTCAAATCATAATGCTGATTGTGGTGGTCTAAAAGAAAAGGGCCCCCAAAGGGAGTGGCACTGTTAGGAGGTGTGGCCTTGTTGGAGTGGGTGTGGTCTTGTTGGAGGAAGTGTATCACCGTAGAGGCAGGCTTCGAGGTCTTATACGCGCTTAAGCCACACCCAGTGAGACAGTTCACTTCCTGTTGCTTTTGAATCAATATTTAGAATATTCCAGCACCACGTCTGCCTGTAAGCCGCCATTCTCCCAGGCACCATGCACCCTGCCATGCTAATGTACTAAACCTCGGAACTGTAAGCCACCTCCTCAGTCAAATGTTTTCCTTTATAAGAGTTGCCATGGTCATGGTGTCGCTTCACAGCAAGAGAAACCCCAACTGTGACAATGATGTATCCTCATTTAAAAGTCTCTGCCTAGAGCCTCTCCTGAACTCTTAGGACTTAGAAACAAATAGTGCCTATCTTAAGTGTTGTGCTGCTAAGGACCTGACCCCTTCACCATCAGCTGGTGACCCTTTAACAAGGCACACTTAAGGAAGATTGGCATAGAAAGAACATTTAGGTAGGAACCTGCTTGCCTCCTCATTCTCCATCTACTGCAATGTGCGGGATGGTGCCTGCCTTGTTCACAGCTCACTCCCTGAAACCTCTGAGCTCCCAAAGGCCTCATGGGCTTCACACTGGAGCCCTTTCCCCAGACACCAGTGCTTTCCTTGACCCCTGCTGGCTCTTCCCTGCCCTAGACACCACACCTTTGTTCCTTCCCCACCTGCCTGGGAACACCAAGAAAGCCCTGCTTTTTCCTCCTTTGCACACTATAGCCAGTGCGTACTGGCTCATAGCCCGGCCATCCCTACCCATCCAGTCTTGAACCTAATGTATGTAGGATGATGTTTCTGTCCCTATCAGTTGCTTGAGGCCCATTCAAGGACGATTCTTTGAAAGAACGCACGTAGTAGAACATCCTGGATAGAGTTCAGAGGCCTTTCTGTGCTGGAAGACTTCAGGTCCAGTCCTTGGTCAGTACGGGTTGGTGTAGTAAAGTCACACCGTCTGAAGGGCTTCTGTAACTTCCTGGAGGTGAGGCTAAGGGTCTGCTGGGAAACTCACTTGAGAGTACTCACTGACCTCTCATAGAAAGGTGCTAATACCAGGCTCCCCCTTTATGATGTAATCAACCCAATCTTCTCTCACTGTAGGACTTCCGCATGGGAATTTTGAGGGGCCATGCACACCTTCAGTTCACGATAGCAATGATTTCTATTTTGTTCAAAATCCCATGCAACCAAAGCTGCACTCATAGGAGTTCCAAGTTTGTAGTGTTGTCAATTTGAAGGCTGAAGTATCTCAAAGTTGTCACTCTGTCCCCCTGGAACCGATAGGAAGGGTCACCAGTGAGAGCTACAGGAGGCTGACTGAAGTTGACTGGAGGACCAGGCCTGAAGACTCAGCTAACATTGCAGACTGTTCTAGATGCTCTCATGCATCTAGAAAGTTGTCCTGTCCTTCCCTAGTTTCTCCTTCATGGTTGATATTCAGAACACCATCTTTTCAGTGAAGAAGGAAGCCCAGTAGACTACCGGGATGGTTTGAACGAGGTCAGCCCTGAAGGCCCACAGGGTGTGTCACTATTAGGAAGGGTGGCCTTGCTGGACTAGGCATGGCCTTGTTGGAGCAAGTGTGCCACTGCGGGTGGGCTTTGAGGTCTCAGATGCTCAATCCAGGTCCAGTGTCACTTTCTCTTCCTGCTGCCTACCAATGTGGATTTAGAACCCTTGGCTCCTTCTCCAACACCATGTCTGCCCGTGCCACCATGCTTCCCACCATGGTGATAATGGACTAAACCTCCGAACTATAAGTCAGTCACAATTAGATGTTTTCCTGTTCGAGAGTTGTTGTGGTCATGGTGTCTCTTCACAGCAATAGAAATCTTAGGGTTTCTGCTTAAGACAACTACAGAGGAGGGATGTGTGTGTTTAGACGTAAGTTCATTTCTACATACATATTCACAGACATTAACAGTCCGCAATGGCAGGAAGGAACAGCGAGAGCGAGATGTGTACAATATCAAAGTCAGGAAGCTGACAGCGGTGAGCGCTTGTGCTTAACTCGCCTTTCCCCCCTCTCCAGGAGCCCTGGCACATGCCATGGTTCCAACCATGTTTATGATGGGTCTTCCTTCCTCAGTCAAACTTTTCTGGAAACGCTCTCCTCTTGGACATCCCCAAAGACGTGCGAGGATTTCAGATCCCATCAGGCTGACAGTGAAGCTTGGCGATTGTATTACGTTAACAGTGCATTTTTATCTGTACAGTTTTAACGAGGCAACCTTTTGTACTCTTACGTTTGTTGTTCTAATTAACTGTTAAGAAGGGTTTTTTTTGTTTGTTTTAAACCTGATGTTTATTAATTTTTTGTTGCTGTGATACAATACCTCTTCAAAAGCAACTTAAGGGAGAAAAGGTTTGCTTGGTCACAGTCTAAGGTTGTATGCCATGAGGCAGGGAAGTCATGACGGTAGGGGCCTGAGGCAACTACAAGTCACATTGCATCAGCAATGACTCTTCCCCTGCCTTTCTCTTTCTATTCAGACCTGGACACCAGCCCACAGGCTACTACTTAACCCTGATGGCCAGGCCTTCTTACCTCAGTTTACCTAATCTGGAAATCTCTCCTAGGCCCGCCCAGAGGCTGGTTGCCTAGGTGAACCTAGGGTCCATCAAGTTGAAAGTCAAGATCAACCGTCATCACTAATAATTCTGTTGGGGATATTCAGGCAGAGAATAACCCTTATTTTCTAGGCATTCATGGTTTGGAGGATGAGTGTTCAACTTCCCCTTATTTTTTAAGTCAGGGAAAACAAACTAGACAGCTATCTGTACAAATGGAACATTTCTAAAATATTCTATGGCTTGCTGTGCTGTTTCAGTAGAATTCATAACACTGAGGTTGTCAGAGCCTTCTGGTGCTCTGCCCTCTAGAACTGTTAATGATGGCAAGGACATGCCAGGTTTTTAGATGGCTTCTTTCTTCGTTAAGTGGACTTGTGAAGAATATTAATCAGCAAATCTACGTAGAACAGTCTTCATCTTTGTCCTGTATCCTAAATGCCCTCAAAATGTAGCTAATGAGCTGGCAAGGCCTCCATGTTCGATTGCACAATTTGTCCTACGCTGCACCAGCCCAGATAGCACCGTCACAGAGCTGTGGGTGCAAACAATTCTTCCAGTGGCCTTCACTGTGGCCTGCACATCATGAGCAATACCGTCGTTCTTCCTCTTGCTTTTTGTCATCCACACTTATGTGGAGTAGAAAACAGAACTTTTACACCATCTGTCTTCAGTGAAGTGCCTAGTCTCTGACTGGTTCTTACCTCCCTCCTCAAGCCAATGTCCATGATAGTTACTCAATGGATTACCTGCAGTCTCCTGATTGAGTCTTGCCTTCAGGGTCACCTAGGTGCTGGTCACTCTCCACTTGTCCCTTGTCATGGTTTGAATGCGTATCCTCCAATGTTCTATGTTGAAAATAATCTTCAGATCGTCATGGCTTTTGGAGATGAGGCCTTTGGAGATAATTGGATGATGTCACGAAGGTGAGACTTAGTGATAACACTGGTGGTTTTGTTACAAAGAGACAATTTGGTTTGCACACTTCTGCCTCTTCCTTGTCCTATGATGTCCCCTGTTGTGTTGTGTGATATTACCAAGGCCCTCAACAGATACCTTGCCGTGATGCTGAACCTCCAGCCTGCAGAACTGTAGGACTGAGCCTGCTCCTTCTTAGCCTCCCATCGTGGGTATTCTGTGAGAGCAGCAGCCTCGCTTCCAAATTCCCACCCAAATTCCCAGCAGCCTCGCTTCCAGCACTTGCCTTTCCCACCAGGAGGTCAGCCTCACACTGCCTTGCCTACGTGCCTCTGGCCACAGTTAGCCAAAGCAATGTTCTGGCGGGTGGCAAGGGCCCGGGTGAGAGACTGGGGTGCTCGTTATATAGCTCTCTCCTGCAGGCTGTGTCTGGTAGATACACATTCTGTCTGCCAGCACCTCTGACTGTGCTGCCCACTCTCAGGCTATAGTCCAGAAATCCTGTTCACCCCTCTCGCCTTTGCCTCATGCTAGGTGATCCATGGCTTCCCATCAGCACTGCCATTGACCCTCAATGCCTCTCTACAATGATAAATCTTGTTTTCCAGAAACATCTCTCAGTGATCCTTCAGGCTCTGCTGTGTGTTTCGCTTCAGAGCTGCTGCGGATACCATCAGCCATATTATTTTTATTTCTTTTTCCGACTTAGATCCCCGACATTGGTCTCTCCCGAGTGAAACCTCATGGCCATTTCCCTCTGCGTATCCTGCTGTCTGTCTGTTACCCCACGTTCAACTTGTAACTCTCATTATCTCTTATTTCATTCTGAGCTGAAAGCCTTCTCCCCGTCATTGTGAGTCTCAAAAAGCTCATTGCCAGGGTCTCCCAAGATAGAGCGTTCCTTACTGTTCCTCATCTTATGCTTTGCTAACTAACCTGCAAACTGCATGGAACACTCATGCAAGCCCATCTTTATATTCCCAATGACCCTGGTGTACAGAGGACATTGGTGATTAAGGTTGCTCGATGTGTTTTCATGGTGGCCAGTGGCATTTGGTAGTCATATTACCCAATACAGGGAGCTCAGTGTCACACATTGAGATGCGGGCAAGTATCTTCTTTTGAATGTATTTTTAAAAAGATGTTGAATTTGGACCCAGTAAGGTTTTGTTGTGGGTAAAGGGATTTGACACCAAGCTTGATGACCTGAGTTTGATCCCCAGAACCCCCAGGGAAAGAACAGACTCCTGAAAATTGTCCCCTGACCACTACACCTATGGTGTGGCATGCATACACTCCCTCACACAAAATAAATAAATACTTTTTAAAAAAATAAATTGATTCAGATGGAATTACACAATATGTAATTCCTGTAAGAAGATTGTACCTGTGTTCCTGTAAGAAGACTCACTGGAAGTTATTCAATGTCAGCATGAAATTTTAGACAATTTCATACCTGTATGCAGTGTATCTTGATGACATCTACCTTCAACCTCACTCGCTCCTCCAACCCCCAACACATGTTCCTTCCACCTTATGTCTGCCTCTTCTTCTTTTTTAGTAACTCAGAGTCCAGTTAGTGCTCCCCACATACTCAAAAGTGTGGGGCTATCCACCAGAGCACGGACAATCTTCCAGTGCTCATACCATCGTAGAAAAATAACTGCCCCTCCCCCAGCAGCCATCAGTGCTATTAACTCGCTGTGGCTCTTGTTATTGTACCAGATCAAGTCAGTCAGCATTCCGCCTTGGAGGGGGATGAGGCTCATGAGGTTTCATCCCTAGACCTGTTCTCTGAAATATGGTAATGTTTATGTAGGTCTTAAAAGCCTGCATTTGGTAATAAAGAACTTCAGCATGCAGGAAATACTACGGATAATGTATAAAACTTGCCCTGAGACTTTCAGTATAAATAGTTACCGGTTTCTGTCCAAATAACCTTTGAATGAAGGAAAAGATAACTGAAGTGTGCTTACTACCTCTCTGTTACCTCACTTTCTCTTCTTCTTCCTCCCTAAATACTAAATGTTCATCATTTTGAAGTTAGTGGTATATTGACATTGGGAAAATTAATGTTGATGCCGTATTGTTACATAGTCTTCGGTTTCTCTGCCAGTTTGATCGTTTGCCGCAGTAATGTTCTTTGGTACTTATAAAATACAAGGTGTAGCCTGTGAGCTCAAATTTAACATCAAGCTCCTCCAGCTTCCTTATCTCAAGTATTGCCAGCTGATTGTTGTCTTGTGTTATCTCGGAGTGGAATGTGGATTTCCACAGGTAGGATCCTCTGCTTGGCCTTCCCACGCATTTCACATGGGGAGCAGTGCTCGGGATGCTGGATGAGTGTGCAAGCTGGGGTTCAATGTAAAGAAGGCAGAATTGCTATCTGACGTTCTCCAGTGATGGGGTGCACAATGAGGTCCAGCTGCTCACCGAGTTGTCTTGTTAAATTAGCCCAGCAATAGTTAACAGGTGCAGCAAATATTCATAAGTTTTCAGTGCCTTAAACCCCACTTGACAGCCATGGTCTATGTCCCTGAATGTCTGTGACTGCTCTTACTGGCCTGTTGTGTAGCCCTCAAAGGCCCCTGTGCTCTAAGTAAGGTACAGTTCAGTGCTCTTGGAAGGACCCTGGGGGCCTTTAGGAAGTAGGGCCTGATGGGAAGTCATTAGAAACCCTACTGGACCTTGGTATTTTCTTCTCCTCCTCCTCCTCCTTCTCCTCCTTCTCCTCCTCCTCCTCTTTTTGGTCATGAAGTATGTGGTCTCTCCACTACATGTTTGAGCCATGATGCAGTACCCAGGCTTTTTTTCTCTTTTTAAGCCAATTTTCTCAGATATTTCATCTTAGTACCCTTATGCTATCTACATCCCTGTACTGAACATTTTTCCCATGTTGGGTGGGCATTTAATTATCCTCTAGAAAAGTGTCTATTCAGGTCTTTTGTCCATTTAAAAAATCAGATTATTAATGTTTTTACTATTGAGTCTCATATATCCACTTCTTAATATTGATCCCCTTTCAGATGCATTGTAGGAAATTATTGTCTGCCATAATGTAGGAACAACCTCTGATATTTTTTGAATAGTTGGGACAATGTAATATTATGTCAAATATTTCAGACTATCCAGAAAGAGATATTATGGAGTGTAATGGTTTGAATGAGAATGATCCTGTAGGCTCATGTATATGAATGCTTGGTTCTCACTTGGTGGTCTATTTAGGATTAGAAGGCATGGCCTTGTTGAAAGAGATGTATCACGGAATAGGCTTTAGGGTTTCAAAAGTCCACACCAGACTCAGTCTCCCTCTTTCCCTGCCTTAGGGTTTTGGATCAGAATATATGGTTCTAGCATGAGGATCGCCTTCCACCCTCTCTCCACCGTGAGGATCATACACTGACCCTCTGACACTGTATGCCAGTCCCAATTAAATGCCATCTTTTATAAGTTGCCTTGGTCATGGTGTCTCTTTGTAGCAATAGAACACTAAATAATACGTGGAAACTGGAAGTGATATAATGTTTAATCTTCAGCCAATACATACATATGTCAAAACATGGATGCTATATTCCACCAGTGTGTAAACCCCAGCACCAAAGAAACCGCTTGGTACAAAACTCACCTAACACGCACAGGACCCTGGGCTTCATCCTCAGCATCACAAATCAAAGTGAATAAACTAAAAATGAGAATAAGTTTATGAGAAGATGTTGAGGGCCATATTGAGGGCTGTGTGGTGTGTTCACTATAGATGTGACAAAATGGGTCATTATGACAGTTAAAATTGTGAAATCATTGGCACACAAGTAGCCTTATGATGCCACGTGGGAATGCAGGCTTTTACTGGCAACTTCCCCTGGAGCTGGCCACACAGGGGCCAGAAACCATTGATTTCTGTCTGCATGATTATTTGGATAATTTCTTATATGTTAAAGTATAGAAATTAAAGGCACACCTTATTCTTTGTGCTTAGATCCTGTGTGCGGAATTCTTAATCTCTACCCCTGATCTTGACAACATTCTCTATAACGTATGCCAAGAAATGCTAACAGAGGCTTTTCTGGTCCAGGAATTTCAGTCCCTTTATTATGTCATGCTAGAACCTATAATCACAGAAATGTCTTTTAAAGCACTGACTCTTGAATTAAGAATCCACTGTGAAGTTAAAAGCTAAGCTCTATTTACATCAAGCAGGTATTTGTGTGAACGACACTTGGGGTTTGTTACTTATATTTGTTTCTAACCTGTGAACTGTAGCCTTGGACTTGTCAATAGTGTGCACACCTAACTAATGTGGGCTTCAATACTTTGGAAATACTTGGGAAACTCAGGCAAAAGTATATATAAGCAACAAACCTTACAGGTTGCTCAACTCTTTGTTCGAAAATAGATGTACAGCTTTTTGTTTTTTGATCATTTTTCAATAAAATAACCTTAAACAGATGAAATGCATATCCGGTTACTTTTTCACATCAACTGTAATTATAAGTTGAGGCATTATCAAGTGGGTGAAACATTAGCATGTGAAGGTCAGTCGTGTTGGATCTGACGATGGTGGCCATATGAAGATGGTGTCTACTGCTCAGACTGACACTGGTCAGGGTTGGATCTGCATTTGGGATTAGCTTGTTTGCAAAGCTGGTGAATGACATGGGAAATGGGCACAGACTTCCAGGGGCCATGGCTGAACCAGTGGGGGAAGACTCAGTAGGAACCATTCCCCCCTGTCCATCTCACCCCCAGCAGGAACACAACACCGCTTCCTCTCATTCATACCTGGGATAAAATTTCTCCTTCCTTCGTAGTTTTCCCAAGAGAATTCAGGAGCCTTGCAATGCAGACACAGCCTAACAAATACATTAATGAATGCAGCTCAGATGAAGCAGGTGACAGAAGCAATTATACATATGCCATGGGAGATGAATCCAAGCCCATGGGCCAGGGCTGCAGGTGACCTGATTTGCATAGAGACCGTAGCTGCATTTCCATTTCCAAGAGCAGATTGTACTCTGAAAATATCTTCGGGATTTTTTGTTACCATTGCTAATTTTCTAGGATGTGCTATCTTTGCGGTACTTTCCATGTGGAGTCCAAATTGCTGGCTGTGGAAACTTTACAGAACATACCAGGCTGAGGAGTCAAGGATTGACATTCTCTGACTAGTAGCGTGGATGGTTTCCTTCCCACCAACTTCAGTGCAAAGTGACAGGACTTGGAAGTCTGCATCTTTTAGTCACTGCATGGCGAAGCAGCCAGGCACTAGGTACCACTGTCTTCTTTCTCAGGATGGTGTTTTCCTTCCAGGAAGCTCTGAAGGTTTCACTGGATCTGTACAGTCCTACTCAACTCTGCAGATTTTCTTGTTCATCTTTTTTTCATGAAAAAATTCAGATGTAGTAGTAAGCCTTGGGCTGTATCAAACAGTGATGCTTTCATTAGGTGTTTGAAAACCAAAACAGTTAATCAATCTTTTCCACACATCTTCATTGTGTGCAATTCTGGGAATTCTGTGCACAGCTCTGGGGAGGGAAGGGTGAATAAAACAAAGTTGCTGCCCTTAGAGATCTAAATGTCTGTCTATGGCCATACCACCCTGAACGTGCCCGATCTCATCTGAACTCAGAAGCTAAGCAGGGTTGGGCCTGGTTAGTACTTGGATGGGAGATCTAAATGTCTAATGGGAAAGAAAGGCCTCTCTCCACGGAGCTGGATTGTGATGGAAGTGCTTCAAAACAGACTGGAATGAAAGGAAAAGTAAAATAGGTCAAGACCAGCATTAAATGATAAGTATAAATCATGGCAGGTTATAAGTGACATGTGTAGGCTTGTCTCTTATAAAAGATAAGGTTTGCATAAACTACTATCCATTGATAAACACAGGCATCAACTCTTTGCAGAAAGTATTAGGAATATTACATATTCAACCATGTGAATATTGCTAATACTGCAGATAGTATTATTAAATGTGTGCAACATTATGTGCCCAGCATTTGAGGAGTGTTTTGTGGATGTATCATGTTTGAGCTGAGAAATTAAACCATACATGAGGAAAGTGGCAGAGGGCAACAACTTATGAAAGCAATGCAGAATCAGAAGATATAGATTCAAACCTGCACAAGTTATTTCTGGTTGTATGTCATCATTTCAACCACTTCAAATCTTGTTTATAATTTTTGTTCCCATTGGAAAAATATGCTTATTCAGAAGGTTGTTATGAGAAAAGCAAACTAATTCACTTGACACAGTGAATTTACATCAGCACTGCCTGTGTCACACATGCACACACACACATGCACACACACATGTCCTCACCCACATGTGCACATGTGCATACACACATCTGGGTTTAAAGATTTCTATATTGCTGTGGGATAATGCTTTTGTACACTGTAAAGATTTGTCACTATTTTTATTAAAAAAAGATTTAATTTTTAATAAAACACTCATTTTCCAGTAGCCAGGCAGGAAGTATCGGTGTGGCAACCAGACTAAGAATTCTGGGAAGAAGAAAGGCAGAGACACAGTCCCCAGCCAGACACAGAGGAAGCAAGATGAGAATGCCTTACTGGGAAAAGATATCAAGTAATGTGACCAGACATAGATAATAATTATGGATTAATTTAAGTTATAAAAGCTAATTAATAATAAGCCTGAGCAATAGGCCAAACACTTATAATTAGTATAAGCCTCTTTGTGTTCCTTTGGGACTGAACGGCTGTGGGACCATGCGGGACAGAAACCTCCATCCACACTATATATTTCTAATTTAAAAGGCAGGGATAGCCCAACTCTTTACTTTACAATATCTGTGTTTCTTTCCATACTGTATTGAATCTATTTTGCTATAGGTAATCCTATATATTTGAGATATATTTATGTATCATATACAAATCTTCAGAATCGTCACCCTCAGCCATCATATAGAGAAATATAACTTGATTTTACTTCTTCATTTAGATTGTAACTCCATTGATGCACACCTCTAATGTAGTATGTCCACTTACATAACACAATTATATGTGGCACTGAAAGTAGGGATACATGAATCAACCCATTGAATGAGATCATATTTGGGTTTTGGAAGCTATATTATGATTGGATATGTAAACGTGTATCGATGTGATAATCAAAGGCCCCTTCCTATTAGCTGTGAGAAATGCTTTCTTCAGTTTTATTAGTTTGGGAATCGCTTGAAGAATGCGAGAGCATGACTGAGTAGTAAAACCAATATTGAAGTAAAGCTGACACAGCAGCAGCAAAATAAGACAGAAGATGTCTGTGTTATTCTTTGCTATTGTCATCAAAATTAATGGATTAATAAAGAAAAATTGAGTGGACAGAGTAAAATGATAAAGTTTACTACCATGGGAGGTGAAGACGGAACTCCATGCTGTATAAAATTCACAAAACTGCATTGCCTTTAAGTATGTCCAATTTTTCTTGGATGGCATCTATACTCACCACAATACCACCAATGCAGATCCCATTTTTCTTGGAATTCTGTTATTTCATTCAAATTTGCAACATTAAGGACACATGCAAGGCATCACAGCACTAAGAGTTTCTTACAGGTTATAGAAAAGGGAATCACATACAGGTTCTCTCCATGCCAACAGATCATCTTCCATGATGATCCATTTCTTGGCTCTGTAAGTTAGCCAACTTCCTTCTGTATTAGTCGGGGTTCTCTAAAGGAACAGAATTGACATGAATATGTAATCATTATATATCATTGAGATTTATCATATATATGATTCATTGGACTGGCTTACATGCTGTCATCTATGATAGTTCCATAATGGCTGCTGTCTCAAACTTACTCCATTATACTTCCTGGTGCTCCTTTTCTCTTCAAACTGTACATTTTGTGTTTTTCCTTGCTCGGCTTTCTCCTTTTCATTATAGATCTGCATAAGAGTGCCACTAATAACCATACAACAGAGCCAATACAATCTCAAACTCTGCAGTTTAGCCTCAGGAAGAAATTCCTGGGCAATGGTGGAAGGCAGCCACATTTTTTTTTTTTTTTTTTTTTTTTTTGCCAATAAATCACAATAATGATCTTTAGGCTACCAACTAATATTCTTCTCTTCTGAAACCTCTTGAAGCTGGATATCACAATCTATATTATTCTCATCTCCACTATCTTCCATGATCCTATGAGAATGCTCATTAAGCCTCATTTAAAGCATTCAACTACTTTCCTAACCCAGAATTCCAAAGTTCCCATTCCAACAACAAGCAGCATGGTCCGGCCTGTCACAGCAATGGCCCACTCCCTGGCACTAACCTCTGACATAGTCACTGTTCTACTGCTGTGAGAAGACAACTTTTACGAAAGATGCCATCTAATTGTGGGCTTGCTTATAGTTTCAGAGGTTTTAGTCCATGCACTGAGGAATGCAGGCAAGCACTGGAACAGCAGCTGAGAGCTACATACTAATCTGTAAGCAGAGAGAGGGGAGGGGGGCTGGATTTGGCATGGGCTTTTGAAACTTCAAAGCCTACCCCAGTGACTTGCTTCCTCCAACATAATCAGACCTGTTAATCCTCCTAATCCTTTCAAATAGCACAACTGTCTAGCGGCTAAGCATTCGAATATATGAGCCTCTGGGACCACTCGTGCTCAAACTACCACAGTAGGGAAAGCATGATAGCAGGATCATGAGCCTGGACCATCACATTGCTTTGGCGATCTAGAAGTGGACAATGAGAATGGCAAGTGGTGTTGGACTCTAAATGATCAAAGCCCTCCTCAGTGAGGGACCTCCTCCAGCAAGTCTCCGCCTCCTAATGATTTCAAAACCGACCCAAACAGCACCACCTACTGGGACCAAGTTTTCAAACAAATGAGCAATGGGGTTTATTTCATCTTGACATAACTGGCGCAAGATGGAGATTCCTCTGACAGGCACAGTGTTGAGGAGGAACTCTGTCTTCTCCACAGCGTGTCACAGACACTGCAATGGGACAGGCTCGTCATGATAAGGCATGGATGAAAGTCCTGGGCCTCTGGTCCACCAAATGATGTGGCTGGGGTGTCCCCCACCCTAGAGGAAGTAGATAGCAATCCTCATTTATATTTTCTGGCATAGGAGAGATACTGGTAGCTCATCCCATGCCAACAGCGATGTAGAAGAAATTGTCCATTTGGCAATTTCTTTCCTTTTTTAAAACTGATCTGTTCCTTTATCCCACTTTCTTAGTACACTTGTCTTTCACGCTTCCCTTTCTCTTCCCTCTTAGTTTCTGAAATATGCTCCTAAAACCGTCATCCTTTCTCTGTTTTGCGCTAGTTTTTGTCTTTGTTCGCTTGGGTTTTGGGGCCAGTAGTCCCAGTCTGGTTTGTATTTATCTTTGTGTCTCCCGTCCTCTTTTCAAAATTACCCTTTCCATTGTAACTATTCTCCTTCATTTATTTTCTCGTCAGAGAATTGAGAGAATTTAAAGAGAACTCCCAGCTGATCTCTTAGGACTAACATTTCTCTGTGTGTTTAAAGATACTCTTTTCTGATGCTGAAAGATGGGGCTTCATACCTTCCTTACTCACTGTGCTGCTGACTCGGACGACATCTGCCCTGATTGATGCTGACTTCACTTTCTTTGCTCGGACTGAGTTGCCATTATGCCTGCCCTACTGGGATAGCGAAAGGGAATATCCTGTGTGTGTTTGTGTGTCTGCCGGCTCTGTGAAAGACTGCCATGCAGAATGGAAGCCTAGAAGAATGCTAGGCTGTGCTTGGGCATGTTTATTTTGGAATGTCACTCCCAATCAAATCTAACATTTATAACCAGCTTTCCTCTGTGGCTTTCTGGGCCCACGGTTTAAATGTCCAAGAGTAAACATGTCAGCTGTAAATGGAAGATTATGGCAGCAACTAAGGAAGATTGTCATCTCATCAGCCATGTCTATGGGATATGGAGAAGGCAGATATATAGAATGGGCTGGAGGACATAGGATGTTAAAATCACTCAAGCACCTTGTCTTTCAGAACAGGGCACCACTGAGAATGTGACTTCAGTCAGAGTGTTTCAAGAAACGCCTCCAAACCACGAGCGTCTGGAGTCTAGGACCATTATGTTTTCCAGTGGAGATGTGCTATGCACTTAGGAAAGCCTGTGGTCTCCCTGTCCTAGGCCTGCACACGCTTATCAAGGATGCCTGGTTGCAGACGAAGGGGCAGTTACGTTCTGGTTTGCTTTTGCATGTGGAGTATTTTTGACAGCTGACTGCACCCAGCTTGCTGACACCCTCCCTGGATACATCAAGAAACATCACACTGTCAGAAATCATTTGCCAGTGTCTTCAAGAGATATGCACTTTTAATACAGCTTTCATATTCGGGAAGCCGGTGGAAGCTGTCACCCAGCCAAATGAAGTATGTCCCACAGAGCTGGGTTCATATAGTCAAGTGGATGTGATGCAATGTGACGTCCTCGACACTGGCATGTGGGGATGCTTCAGGAAATGTGCCCACTCTGCCCTCCCAACTGCTGGGACAGCTATGATTCTGGATCAAGGGCGCCTGGGAAAAGACTTGATGCAAAGAAATCAAACAGAGCCTTTAGCATAAAATCTGTCTCAAAGTCTCTATATCCAGTCTGGGCTTTTTTAGTCTAGTTCCACAGATTTTTAGATCTTCTCACAAACAGATAATGGAGCAGCAATTTAGAGCATGAACAATGAAGCTGTAGCCTCATGTGTGGTAACCCCGGGGAGAGCAAGCCATGATGTGCTCACAGACCATCCTGATTTGGGGCTGTGATCTCAGAGATCCAGAGAGGAGCAGCTGCGGATGCAGAAGAGTGGATCAGTGCCATAGCCATCCCTCTCATTGATTTCTCTATCTTTGCAAGGCAGAGTTTCAAATCCCACTTTCCTCAGTGGAGAGAGCACCCAAGGTCCTTCATAGCCATGAGTGGCTGAGTACCGCTTAATCTGCTTCTCCATTTTGTTACTACACAGGAAACAGGGAGGAAGATGGGCTGAGATTGACCTGCTCAATGAAAAAAGAAATGAAAAAGAGAACCTAGCCCATGGTCATTACAAGATATCAGTTAATTTTCTGAGAGCACTCAGCGTTAGTGATTGTTTGCGGCGCATTGCCACTGGTATCAAAGCCTGCATTGTTCCTCCGTGAACCATGGGAAACCCTGCCTAACTCATCTGTAATGTAATGGCTACTCTCAGCCAAACACAATGAAGTAAAACACCAAGGATGTTTTCCTGTGAGACAAATTCTGGTTTTTACCTGAATAATTCAAGAGGAAAAACCTTAGCAGTTATGAAATTGCCTGCAGAATTTATTCCATTTTCACTTTTCCTAATCTTCTCTGTAACCCACAGCCTGTGAGTATTAACACAATAAAGCAAGGAGACCATATTATTTAATACAGATCACAAAACTGGCAGCAAATACTGTATCACGGCTTGTTGACAGAGATATTGCTAGTAGTTAAAAAGTCTCCATCATGCACTCATCTGACACCAATTAGACACAGAGTTGGTGTTCCTTTACTTATAAAACATGGACTAATTTCTATAGTGTTCGGAACCCAAAGATTGTACAATTTAAATTTGAAGAAACTAATTTTATAGTATTAGTAATGTATTTTCTGATAAGTTTTCAGTGTTTGCCATGGCAGTTGAGAATATGCTCACTACTCCTTTTCATCCCACAATTACTATAAAATATAATTCGCCAATGGTTATCTAATGCTATCCATCTGACATCCCTCTGGTTATGGTGCATTTCACCCAGTGATTTGTCTCCCATGTTGGGGAATGCTCTCACTATCTGAGTGATGTCTAGCAGATGATTTAGAGATATGGGTCAGCTGGGAAGCATATGTGGGGTTATGGAGAAATTGGCCTGAAATAGCACAAATTCACAAATACGCCATGCGAGACATGGTATTTTATTTATCAGAAATCTTAATAAACACTTCCATCATAATTTTCTTCAAAGTAGCTTGGCACATCTTGGGTTTCTTTCTTCTTTGGGTCTTTATAGCTCTTGATGCAGCGCTCCATACTGTGTTCCTTTAGCCAAGCTGGGAGTTCTGAGTGCCGCATTGGAGGATCAGGGTTAGCAGCCAGTGAAAATTCGTGGTCAAATAAGCAACTTTGCTCCTGTTTAATGGTGTCAGCACAAGAAGTTTCCCCATTTGTTAGTTTAAGGCAGGCAGGCATGCATGCACGCACACACACACAGAGGCATGTGTATGTACATATACATACACATGTAAGGCCAGAAGTCAACCTGGGTAATGTGTATGTATGTAGTTTTTTAGGTGCCATGCACATTATTATTATTATTATTATTATTATTATTATTTTGAATGAGCCTCTTAATTGTCCTGTAGATTTTGATTTAGCTAGGCTTGCTGGCTGCTGAGCCCAGGGAGTTTCTTGTTCTTGCCTCCCAAGTGCTGGGGTTACAAGGCTATGCTACGATGCCCAGCTTTTTATGTGGGTTCTGAGGATTGAGCTTGGTCCTCAGGCTTTGCTTGGCAAGTTCTTTACTGAGTTGTCTCCCAGCCCAGTTCGATTTCAAAACCTGGTTCTCCTCACGGAAGAAGTTCTAAATGTTAGAGAGCCAGAAGAGAGGTGGCTGGGAAGGACTGTGCAGAGGCCCCAGTGTTCTTCTCATTGCTTTCTGGTGCTTACTTATGGTACCCTGGGTGCACAGCGAGTGGAAAGTATAAGTGAGTAGTTGTCCTTTCTCCTCAGCAAAGCTCAGCATGGAAGCTAAAAGCTCGTGTATCTGACCTGGAGGATCCCAGCTATGGCAAAGAAGAAGTAGCCTGCAGCTTCATACTTTCCTTGGCTACTTTTCTATTGCTGTGATAAGACTCCATGACCAAGGTGTCTTATAAAAGAAAGCACTTAATTTGATTTCACAGTTCAGGAAGGCTAGTCTACGATCATTACAGTGGGGAGCATGTCAGCAGACAGGCAGCCGTGCTGCTGGGGCAGTAGCTAAGAGCTCACGTCTCATCCAGAAGCACAAGGCAGAGTGTTAACTGGGGATGGTGTGGGTTTGAAACTTCAAAGCCCGCCCCTAGTGGCATTCCTTCTCCAACAAGGCCACGCCTCCTAAATCTTCCCAAATATTTCCACCAACTGGAGATCAGACTTTCAGGATATGCACCTATAGGGCCATTCTCACTTAAACCACCATAGTGCTCAGACCATAGTTCAGCCCAGAGGATAAGAATTGTCAGAAATTTATTTGAAATTAGTTTTCTACTAAAAGGCTTCTAAGTGGTTTTCACTATTTTAAAAATATTTTTAGGATGTTTTCACTCCGCACGCCCACCTCTGCTAGTCTCTTTACTCCATCAGAGACGAAGACAAAACACTGTGGGAGTTCCCCCATCAACAGACGTGGGCTGGGGCTTCGGGAAGCTGGTTTTTAGGGGACACAAAACGAATCAATTAAACCCGAGCACATTTCATTGTTCAGAGAGTCAAACGGTGGTGGAAGTTAGATCAATGATAAAACATCATATTTGGACAAAGTATTTGAGTTTCTATTATACAACACTTAGTATTAAATCCTCCTGCCTTTCTGATTTAAACGTAGTGGCCGCTAATGTTATGCTCTGCACCCGGACTCCTCAGAGTATCCCATCACTTCCCACCCTCTCCCTTTCTGTAGTAGCTTTACTTGCTCTGTGGAGACAGATTTAACAAAAGGGTGAAACACTTCCCCTTCCCCCATTCTTAAACTTCCTGCTCATCAAAACCTCTCTCTACTCACTGGATGTCCAACACAGGTCTCTCTCTGGACTTGACCCCAAATTATTTTGTCTCATTGCAGAATGTTTGAATTTATTCTTTGTTCACTTATTTTCCTCAACATAAATACTTTCTCAGCGGTCTCCTCAGAAGAAACAATTCCTTGATTCTGAATCAGCTCTTAATCACTGTCCTTTTTAAATCTGATCTCAAGCCGTCACCAAAAGTTTACTAAGCACCTGTTTTATATTAGATCCAAAGTGGGTCCCCAAATACAGTACTGGTGACAAGGTCCTAAACAGAAGGGCTTAGGCCAGATAAATGAAAGGATTGTTATGGGGTAAACAGGAGCCTAAGGATTGGTTTTTGTTTGCCAGGAGCCTCCCTTAAACAACCAGGCACCTCCCTTTATCTGGCCCAAACATCAATTACCTTGAGCAACAGCCATCTAGTTCTGGGTCAATCCAAACAGCCTGTATCAGTTCAAAGACCCCACCCAGGTGACTGTCTCATGAAATCCACTTGTGTTTCCACCATTTTGCTCTTCTCTCTGCCCTGCCCCTCTCCAAGACACAATTTTGGCAGTTTGATTCCCATTAAACCTTTCTTTATACCCTGGAGTTGTCCAGTTTGGCAGTTTCACTGCATCCTCGATTGCACTTGGTACAGAAACCCAGGAGGAGAGCAAGGGGCCCTTTCAAAGGGCCATGCCTTTCTAACTGAACCAAACTGCTGATTTTGAGCCTCCCGGGTGTGGATCATTTTTTTCTGCTGCCTCCTTCTACCCTCCATATTCAACTCAAAATCAAGAGTTGGCCCCTCCACCCATCTCTCCACCCTACCCGCATTGGTACTCATCCCTTCTCACCTACTCAGTGAGTCTACCTTGGAGCCCTCTACTCTATTCTGTCTTGTTGACTTGCTGTCTCTTTGTATCTTTTGGAATCTGGAGCATACACTATGAAAGTCATGCCACTGTGTCAGGCAGCTTCTCTAGCCCTGCTGGGCACCCATCATGTGTAAAGAGATGCCTCACCATTGGGCTTCAGGGCAACTCTCTGACAAGTCTCAATCTACTTGGTGATGACCTTGGATTGAGACTCTCACCAAACACTTACCCCCTTCCCTCCCTGTGTCTCCATTCCTATGCCAGTGGAGTGCTCCCTGGTGAGAGTCCTATATGACTCCCTTTTCTATGTCTCTCCTACCTTCTCCTTGCTCCTATCCTAGAAATTCCTTATGGCTCTCTCTGGGTGTCAGCTGTCCTTCTGAAGAGGCAGCTTTCTGTTTCTCTTCCCCTTTTCCTTCTTCTCTCTCCTCTTCCCCCACCCTGTCCCTCTATTTCTTTCTCTCCCACCCCCATACCCTCCCAGCCTTATATCTTCCCAAATACCCACTAAATAAAGTCTCCATGCTCAAGCTCTCTCTGCATAGTGTACCTGTCTGTCCCTTATCCGCCATGATCCTCCTCATACCTTGAGACCCACCAAGGTCACTCGCGCCATAAATCATAACATCCTCCCCCTCTTTTGCTTGGTTTTGTTTACAATCTTTGATACTTTTTCTGAAATTAAGACTTTTTAAATCTCGGAATTGTTAAGACTATTAAAATATGATTTAAAAAATTGTAAAGTCCTAAACAGGAAAAAGTTGACTTAAAACTTGTAACAGAAAGTTCATAGTTAAAAATCTCTATATAGGCGATCTTAATTCTACAGCATGCCATATATGTAAATTGGATTCAACTCTTATTTAGGAAAATGGATTCTTTTTTATTAGATCAAAGAGGCCACATCAGGCTTCCAAGATGGTTTGTTTTATTTTATTTTCCCTAGACTAAAGAGGCAATAACTGGTCTCTGAGATATTTTGAATAAGGATAGACTCATATGTTTTTTGTCCTGAAAGTAAAAATAACAAATGGGGCAAAACCATAAACCCTGCTTATAGAAAATGGGCCTTGGGAACAACATATGTTTGATGATTAAGGTATGAATTCCTAACGTTATAATGGTTGATTCAGAGAGCTCTGTTGACTCTGGCAGCTAAGGTGTCTAATGGAGGGAAGTCTAGAAAAGGACAGGAAGAGTTTCTGCGATAGATGGAAGTACAGATGCAGTGTCCTCTTGCTGACCCCAGGCCCCAGAAGATGATGATTGGGTGACATTTAGGGCACTAATTTGTTGCATAGTGATAGTAACTAACATAGGGAATAAGAAAAACAACAAAGCCATCATATACTAAAATACACATTTCAGAGGTTAAAATACACATTATGATGGTATTTGGATGCCTCTTACCATGGATTCATTCAAACAGCGTCTTAGTTTTCCTCATATCTGATGCGCCAACAATATTTTTTCTTCAATGTGTCCATTCATTCCCAGGGTTTTTAGATTGTACGAAAATAATGGACTATGTAAAAAGTATAAATACATTTCCAATAGCTAAGAAGCTACATAAATCTTGATTTATCCTAAGGTAATTACAATGCACAGTTAAATCAAACTTTTGCTTATTTGGCAGGTAGCTATAAATAACCGAGTCACCATCCCTTGATCTTACCTTGTATCAGCATTTCCTGTGGAGTAAAAGGCCCCCAGTGTCTTAAGAAAACACTCAGCCCTGGCCTGCCAATGGGAATTTATGTTACAGGTTTACAAACCCGACAGCATCGTGGCAAGAGCTGCAGTTTCGAATACACTGACTAATTGTGTACATGACTTAATTTCAGTGGCTGTCTTCTTTCATCCACTGTCTTTGTCTGTTTACCCTTCCCCTCTTTATTGTTATTTCCAGGATGGGGCAGAGTGCTGTAATCCTAAGAATGGGGATGACTTCTGAGCAATTGTTTAGTCACAGGTCAGTAATCTTGATAGCTGGAAGATGTACACAGTTTTCTGGCTCTAAGAGAACTGCCAAGATATCAAACACCAGCAATAGTACAAAATCGGGCGTCACCAAATACCATTCGCCGGGCATAGCTGGGTATTACCAAACACCACCCACAGGGCAAAGTGGGGAATCACCAAATACCACCTGAGGGGCTAAGTCGGACATCACCAGATCCTTCTAGCTTCTAAAGGGGTGAGTTATCACAGAGCATTTTACTGTGGGTGAAGGGTGGGGCTGTGTGCTCACGTGCTCTGATGGCCATAAATCACACTTACAGATTAAACTCATTGCTTTGGCCTAAAGGGGCTTTTCTAGGTTTAATCATTAAATTTTTTGGTTTAACCATTTTCATATGTTTAAAAAAAAATGTCTTCTATAGAGACATATCGGTGATCCCTACTCATGAAAACTTTACTGCATTACATTGCTGGGGCTTATTGGAGGTTGAAGTTGCACGCGAGGAATATCCTAAAGATAAAATTTAATGGGGCATCGAACCACTAAGGTGGGTCGACACCATAAGTCACACAAGGAACCTGCAAGAGATGAGTCCCACTGTCAAAGCCGAGGCTGAGTTAATGGCCTGTACCATAAATTTTGATCTCCGTGTACTTCTGCCTGTCATCAAGCTTCACAGCAGACCATTCCATGCTAAGACATGTTGACTTTATGTCTACAATGAATACTAGACACGACAATAGCCAACAGGGTGCTTATTGCCCCAAGACTTAAAGAGATGATTTTCTTTGCCTGTATTTTACAGCGTGCACTTATGCAGTCACACACACACATTCACACATACACACATGCTGAAGAATTGATGTGATTCAGTGATAAATTCTGAGAGCTTGGTCCTCAAAATAAATCTTCATATATCTTATGTTTCCCTGCAATAATGTGCTGTTTTCTTTCCTCTTCTTGACTCTGGAAACTTGTCCGCTTTTCTGGGCAGCAATTTATGCTAGGATGTCTGTGCCTCCTCCTTCCATTGGGAGTTTTACACCCTACTGCTTTATGGTCACACACGTCTGCTGGGCAGTTGTTTAGAGTAGAGCTACTAATTAGGTCTTTTGTGATACTGGAAAAAAATTACCTTAGATCTGTGCCTCCCAGTTATGGAATTCACAGCCATGAGTCAGGGCTAGTGTTGAACATGACTGTGAAGTGTGTTTTTAGTGTCGCTAGGTTTGATTGAAATCTTAATGGTCATGTATATCTCCTTCATGGATAACATAGTCTATGGGGTGAAGCGATAATATCCACTGCTCCTGTGTTGCTCCTTTCAGTGAAAGTCAATCATATTTTCATAGCCTTTTCCCTCCCCTCTTCTCCCGTACCCTCCTCTCCTCTTCTCTCCCTTTGTCTTCCCTCCTCTCCCTTTTCTTTCCCCTCTTCTTCTCTCTGCCGCCATTTCACTAAGTGATTATTACAAGCCAATCCCTCAAGTTATCAGTAAGGATGTTTATATATTTCTGTTCCTTGTGTTTATCCTGGAGCTATAAATGGCTATTGAGTTTCATAGGAAACTGCCTTTAACCCAGCCTCTTCCAGGGGGAACATTCATTTGGCATACAGGTCATGTCTATGATCTGTCCAGGAAACTGGGCATTTTGCTGCCTCCTGCTATGTTGATTCAGACACAGGTAGTTTCGAGGTTGTACAGTCACATGCTTGAATGGAAAGACGTCTTTCTTCCTTCCTCTCTTATCTTTTTCAAAAATACTCTTTGAGATTTTAACATTATAATAGTAAGATATTCCTCGAATTATAAAGAGTATTCTAATATCTATGGATTTTCTGAAAAGCAAAGCCCAGACTTCTAAATACAAGAAGACCCTGTTGAAAGTGTTTTGCTTTGAGAGTTCTGAGGTATCATAATAAGAGTTGCATAAATCTTTCAGAACATTTCTGCCTGATTGGATTAAGATCAAATTTATTAAAATATGTCTGAACCAATTAAGTAAATTGTGATATAATGTAAGGTATAAGACACCCACCATTGATAATAATTTCTACCAACATTTCACATCTGTAGTTAACCTGAAGCAGATGCTATAGACACGACCCATTGTTTCGTATTTGCATGAGACAACATGTTTTGATGTTTTCTTTTTAATCATAACATCATGTAACGCAACTTTTAAAAGTACACGTGTGGGAAGTGTCAATGCCTGAGTGAAAATTTTATTTCCAAAACCCTTTGTTGCCTTTCCAGGGCTGGATCCCATCCTCTGCCGTGCACTCAGCAGGAACTGAGGATGCGCACGGCTGAGGACAGGACGTTCTGGGCTCTATACCACCCGTAAGGGACACATGCACTTTGTTTGTGCTTTTTCCCCTGTAAATTAGATGCTACATGGAAAGTTGCCTGTCGCTTTTCTTTCGCAGAGCAAACTTCTCCAAATATCACCAGGTGGCCATTAACAAACAATGTGTCTTTTCATGAATTCTCCCATGGTTAATAACTGAGGAGAAAATTCTCTGAACACTCAAGACAGAACTGGGGTGAGGGCTCTTCAGTCTGGTTTTCCTTTGTTTATCTTTTAAAAATGTGCTTATTCTTATTTTATATGGATGAGTGTTTTGCTTGCATGTGCACTACACAAATGCCCCAGAAAGTTAGAAAGAATTTAGGCCCTTTGGAACTGGAGTTATAGGAGGTTATGAATTGTCATGTGGGTGCTGGGAACCAAACCCAAGTCTCCTGGAAGAGTAGCAAATTCTCTTCACCTGCTGAGGTATCTCTACAGCCTTTGTTTTTAAAAGAGCTTTCCAAACGGCTGCTTATAGAGACAGACGAGGAAAAGAAGCCAAACCTTTATACAGATCTCTGAATAAGAAAAGCACTTTTCTTCCTTACAATGAAATGATTAGAATTTAAGGAATTTCTTGAGACATAATTGAGAGAGAGAGAGAGAGCCACATCTTGAAATCATGAAGGCTTCTTTACCGCGCTGTTAGTTTACTAAAGCAAACAGAATGGAAATCTGCTGTGGAATTCCCCTCTGTGTGCTGTGAATATGTTATATCACCATTGGTTAATAAAGAAGCTGCTTTGGCCTATAGCAGGATAGAATATAGCCAGGCTGGAAAACATACAGCAAGAAAGTAGGTAGAGTCAGAGAGACTTCATGTAGCTACCGAAGGAGAAAGATGCCAGCTGCCAGACAGAACCTGACCAGTAGGCCACAGTCTCGTGGTAATTCACAGATTAATAGAAATGGGTTAATTTAAGATATAAGAGTTAGCTAGAAATATGCATAAGCTATTGGCCAAACAGTGTTGTAATTAATATAGTTTCTGTGTTATTATTCGGGTCTGGATTGCTGGGAAACGAATGAGCAGTCTCTGCTTACAGAAATCTGTAATTTAAGTGCTAAAGAGGGAACAGAATAAAAGGCATCAGCTCTAATCCACGTGACAATGTCTGTTTCTAGGCTTTCTAGAAACATTGGCTGGTAATGTGCCCAGATGCCCTCTCCTGAGACCTCATGGCCAGTTTCCCTCTTGTCTCTTCTTTCCCCCAGGTATCCAGTCAGATACAGTTCTGTGCCCCATCACTGGCCCCATCTTCTGAACTGCCATCGTAGCCTGTCAAGGGCTAGTTTGGAAAGTCTCAAGAGACCAATAAGTTAAAAAAAAAAATGACACTATCCTGAGTGAGATTAAAAAAAAAATGGCTATTGTATGGCTATTTTTATTAAGCAATTCTGGCTAAAAGTGTATTGTTTATTTCTCAGCAGAAGCCATCACATGTTCCAAAGACATGGTCAGAGAGAGGCTAGCTCTGGAGCCCTGGTACTCACATTGCAGCATTTAAAATGCAACATTTATATTAATTGGAGAATTTCAATCATGAACACAACACGTTTTGATCATTCACCTCTCACTTTTCCTAGAACCAACCCAACCACTTCCCACTCCCAGTTTCTATTTTCTTTATTTGTGATTCACTGAGTCCAATTTGGGCTGACCCTGTCTTAATAGAAAGGGCATGGTCAGTCTACCAGGGACCCTTAAAGAAAATTCTCTCCCTCTTCTGGTAGCCTTCATGAGCTGTCAGTTGCTGCTCCTCCAGGCCTGAGGGCTGGTGAGTCCTTGCCACACCCATGCTGCACTGTAGACTGGTGTACAGTTGTGTGCAGCCACAGCTTCTGCAAGTTCATGAGTACAGTGGTCCCTTCGTGCAAAGAAGACAGCGTTTGGCTTTGGTCATCTCCAGCCTCTGTCTTTTACGATATTACTGCCTCGTCTTCCGTGATCGTTCATGAACCTCGAGCAGAGGAGGTGTGGGATAGATGTGCCAGTTTTGCCTGAGCACTCCGCAAACATGTTATTTGCCCTGAGCAGCTGTAAGCATCTGAGTTTACCAACCTGAACTGCACAAAGCAACTCTTCGATGAAGACCGAGAGCTGCACTAATTATGGCTGTAGAGGTCCTTGCTGGTTAGTTTTGTTTTGTTTTGTTTTTTGGTCAGCTTGATGCAAACTGGGTCATATGGGAAGAAGAAAATTCAATTGAGAAAATATTGCCTTCAAACTGGCCTATGAGCATGTCTGTGTTTTTTTTCCCCATTTTCTTTTCTTTTTTCTTTCTTTCCTTCCTTCTTTTCTTCTTTCCCTTCCCTTCCCTTCCCCTTCCCTCCTTCCCTCCTTCCCTCCTTCCCTCCTTCCCTCCTTCCCTCCTTCCCTCCTTCCCTCCTTCCCTCCTTCCCTCCTTCCCTCCTTTCTTTCTTTCTTTCTTTCTTTCTTTCTTTCTTTCTTTCTTTCTTTCTTTCTTTCTTTCTGTGACTTATGTAGGACTGTTAGCTCACTGGGGTGACCACTGCCATGCAGGTGGTCCTGGACCTCATAAGAAAGCAAACTGATCAAGCCATGACAGTAAGCAGTGTTCCTCTGTGGACTTCGCTTCAGTTGCCGCCTCCAGGTTCTTGTCTTGACATCCTGCCTTGACCTTCCTCCATGATTGATTACAATCTGAAAGGTGAAATAAATCTTTTCCTCTCCAAGTTGCTTTTGGTCAACATTTTGCCGCAGCAATAGAAGCTCACTGAGACAGAAATGGGGACCAGGATTATGGGGTAGTGGCAGCTGTTCCAGTCCTGACCACGCTGGTGGCAGTGGGGGAGGGAGATGTGTGTTAGATTATGGAAGTGTTTGACACTCTGGATGGGAAAAGCCATTGGGTATTCAGAACTTAATGGGCTGCTGTGAGAGCCTGGAAGATAAAAACCCTGAGAGAAAGGCCGATGACGGAAGCCTGGATTGTGACGTTTCAGAGGGATGCCGGAGAGTCCCTCTAAGATTCTTTCAGTGTTGTTTGATGTTATTTTGAATTATGAATAACTAGTTTCTGGTCCACTGGGACTGGAGAATCACCTGTAATTAATAAAGACCAGCATCACTGAAGTAAATCTTTGGTTATCTGGGGTTGAGAAATCAGCTGTTTTAAATATGACCAACATCACTGAGTTGAAATCTTCTGAAAGGTATTTACTTGGGGTTAGCTTGCAGAAGCTGTGGTCCAAAGTTGTCTCAATCTGGCAGATGAACTTGGTACTATGCAAAAGTGTCTTATGTGCTATTGACTGTTTTGAAGGTACAGTCGGATCATAGAGAGAGGCTGAGGCTTGGCACCATGTGACAGGGTTGGAATCCATGAAAAGGGGCAAGGAAGGGTTAGTGAACATGTAACCCAGTTTCAGTCTAAGACACAAGCATATTGGAAGTTCCAGGGCTGTGAGCTGACCACAAGGAACAGTGGCAGATATAGAGACAGGAGAAGCTGTGTATGCTGTAGTACAAAGCCAGAGAGATGGATATACCAAACCTGTTGAAGCCCAGAGCATCGTGAGTTAATCCTGTCATTGGACACCAAGCTGTTTACATTGCTGGATTTTGGATTTGCTTTGATCTGGTTGCGACTGTGCCCTGGTTCTCCTCTGTTAGAATAACAAGTATGTGACTTATTTTTGAATTTATAGGATCCTGCAGGTGAAAGACTGGATTTTTAAAGAGGCATTGGATATTTTAAAGAAGCTGACTTTTAAAAATGTTTGGAGAATTTTACAAACTGTGGGACTTTTAAAAGTTAGACTATGTTTTATATTGTGATATTAACATGAGATCTTACTGATAAGCCAGAAGGAAAGATTATTTGATTAATAGTGATGTATCTGTGTGTCAGGTTGTCAAGGGATCAATAGTGCTACTTAGTTTTTCATCAGCTTGACGTAGTTAGGGACATCTGAGAAGAAGTACATTCAACTGAGAAAATGCCTCCATCAGATTGGTGTATGGGCAAGTTTGTGGGGGAATTTTATTGATTAATGATGAATGCAAGAGGACACAGCCTACAGCAGATGGTATTATTCCTTGGCAGGGATAATACCTGAGTTTTATAAGAAAGCAAACGGAGAGAACTGTAAGACCAAGCCAGTAAAGCGTATTCTCTGTGATCTCGGCTTTGGATTCTGCCTCTAGGTTCCTGCTTTGAGTTATTTCCTTGGTTTTCCTTCATGATGCACTGTATAGTTAAATAAACCCTTTTCTCTCTGAATTGCTTTTGATCAGTGAGTGTTTGATAGCAGCAACAGAAAACAGCCAAGGCAAGATATCGACTTAGAAGGCAGTCTGTTGCTGTATTCATCTTGCAGAATAACAGTAGTAAGCTCACCCCTGGAGCCTGTGAGCTCCCCAGCAATGGCTTCTTGTTCAGATTTACAGTATCAGTGATCTGTTCCATTTTGTGGAGCAGGCCTTAAGTGCAGTCAGAAAGAGATTGGTTACCCCTATACTATTCATGCCATTATTGCACCCGTGGGCATTTCTTGTTGGGACTGTTGTTATTATAGTTCACAATGTTCAGAGCTGGGTACCACTAAGTTATGACAGGCAACCAAGAGCAACAACTATATTGTAACCTTATTGTTTCGTGCCTCCAAGATGCCTTTGACCAACAACTTCAGGAGAAGTGTCTCACACATGGCACTGGGCTTTTTACTTGGTAACCAATGGCTTCTGGGATGAATATTATACTTAGGTAGGGAAAGTTCAATTAAAATAGTGTGTGTGTGTGTGCGTGTGTGTGTGTATGTGTAAACTTATGAAGTAGAGGGTTTCCACATGGCTTTTTCAACATCTGTCAGAGTTAGCTGTTCTTTCCCCATCCCTCCTCTGCCCTAACTTCTGATTCTTCTTCCCATATAATCATCTATTCCCCTTTCCCCTTCATGTCATCTGTGGCTTTTTCCATTGTCTTTTCCCACAGACTTCTGCCTCATGTGTTGAGATGCAATGTGGCTGATCCACTTGTAGTATTTTAAAGCATCAATCATGGCATTGGACAGTGGTATAGTTTGTTTTTTATTATTTCAGTCATTTTAAAGAAATATGCCTGATACAGAAACCTTAATTCAAGTGCATTGGCCAGCCATTACTACTGGAAAATCCACGCAGACCCATAGACACACACTCATGTACAGACACATATACAAGCATATACATACACACATAAATGCATGCACAAACATGCATGTACAGATATACATGTACATATGCAAAGACACTCACACATGGATATGTGTGCATAGACATACATGCACACATATTTCCTGCCACACAATGCATGTGCCACCCACATGTATGTATACACATGTACACATTCACATGCAAACATATACATACATGCATACACAGACACATACAGATATGTGTACACATATGCTGTTGTGGTTTTGTTGTAGAGATGAATTGTCAAGCAGATTGATTCCAATCTCTAAAATACAACCCAATAACAAAAAATATTGAGAAGATCTTTTTTGGCCAAACTATGCCACATAAAACTTCTCTAGGTTATTTTATATCATACAAAGGTAGATTTAACCAGGTTGGTGGTTGAAGATAAATCTGTAGGAGGAAAACTAAAAACATCAGTTGCTCCAAAGTTTGTGTTTTTCATTTGAAGATTGTGTGTGTGCCTGTCTTGTTTCAATTATTTTGACTTTCTTTCTCAGGGATGGAAACCTAGAGACTGAAGCCAATAGGATGTTCTGATTTTCATTTCTAAGTTTTGCACTGAGCTGCAGTAACAACAGCGTTGCCCTTGGATGCTGTGGCACCTATAATCAAATCTTCCTGGTCCACCATTATTTGGCTAATTGCATTGAATTCTAACTTTTTGAGAAGCCAATTAAATACAAAAGCTCTCTTTCTAGAAAACTGAGTGTCAACATCTGTGAGCACATGAAATTTTGGTGTGTTAGGATTTGAAAAGTTGACTCTCATTTGTGAACACTAGGCAGCTTACATCCTGGATTCTCAGTGCACAGGGTCGGCCTTGTTGTGGGGTATTCACCAGAGAAACCCCCTTAGATGTGAGTTTAAGTCGATAGAAAATCTGAATTAGCAGGCTGGCAACTATGCTGAATGCTTAGCATCCCAGGGTGGCCTTGAGTCTTTATCAGAATGAGCTTTTAAGCACAAAAAAACATGTTCTGGGTGGATATACTTCAGTTCACAAGAACAGTTAGCCAGAAATGAACCTACAGAAACTAAAAAGAATGATTAGTACACTTAGAGACTTTCCCAGAACTATGGTCTTTGATGGATTAGGCTTTTGTTTGAGTTTTGGCAGGTGGTGCTGTCTACGTGCTGAGTTTTACAACCTGAATGGTACTTCTATCATGGAGCCCGTTGTGTTCATGTCTGGGGCCCTGTTACAAGCCTCACAGGGAATCTGCTTAGAAGGCAGATTCTTGGGTCCTGTGCTAGGCTCCTGCAAACCTAAGCTCTGGGGATGGGGTCTACCAGGCTGTTTCAGCTGTTTGCTATGATCCAGATGTGGTGTGCTCCCCAGAGACTAGTTATACTTGGTCCCCAGTGTGGCACTGAGGAGGCAGTGCCTCATGGAAGGTGTTTAGTTCATGGGGTCTTGATGCTGATTTCAGAGTAAGTTCTGTTAAGAGCAGGTCATTACAAAATCAAAGCTCACCTTGTGCCTGGCACCTTCTCAACATGCACATTTTCCTTTTTATTTCTATGTCATGATTTAATTTAAATGGGAAATTCTTACCAGAATGCTGACACTAAACTGTTCAGATCCCAAAAGCCACCTCTTTATAAAGTGCTGGCTTCGTGTATTCTGTGAAAGCAACAGGGAACTCCAGTTACACGTTGTAAATGAGCCATGTGCTTCTAGAGCACATAACCTCTGATCTTTTCTTGACTTATGATCTTGAGCGGTAGAGAGAAACATCCCAAACAGGCGTTTGAGATGGGGTGGTAGTAAACCTTTCTCTTTGACACCCTTGTAGGTTATTAGGAATCAGCTTGTGCTGAATGGAGCATAATGACCAGATTTAACATTCTACACCTAACTTATGCTGTGTGTATCTAGTTATGGTCTCTCTCAACACACACACACTTGAATATACTTAACACATTTGACTATTGAGTAGGTATGTCTGAAAATATTCTTCTGCTTTCTCACTTTTTTATTCTTTTTTGTTTTAATTGAATCATATATTTCCCCCATTCTTCTTCCTTCTTCCTCTCTCCCTTTTCACCCTTCCCTGCCTTCCATACTCTGAATTTACTTAGAATACTTTGTCTTTTTCTCCTTCCTAGGTGGATCCATGTATTTCTCTCTTAGAATTTTCTTTGTTGTCTAGGTTCTCTGGGATTGTGGGCTGTAGGCTGGTTTTTCTTTGCTTTATGTCTAAAAGCCACTTATGAGTGAGTATTATATTTGTAATATATTATATTTGTCTTTCTAGGTTTGGGTTACCTCACTCAGAATGTTTTTTTTAGTTCTTTCCATTTGCCTGCAAATTTCAAAATGTCACTATTTTTTAACCACTGAGTGGTGTGTATAAATGTCCCACATTTTCCATACCCATTCTTTAGTTGAGAGACATCTAAGCTGTTTCCAGGTTCTGTTATGAATAATGTTGCTATGAACATGGTTGAGCAAATGTCTTTGCAGTATGATTGAGCATCATTGGGTATATGCCTAAGAGTGGTATTGCTGGGTCTTGAGGCAGACTGATCCTAATTTTCTGAGAAAATGCCATACTGAATTCCAAAAGTGGCTGTACAAGTTTGCACTCCTACCAGCAATGGGAGATTGTTTCCCTTACTCCACATCCTCTCCAGCATAGGTTGTCATCAGTGATTTTGGTCTTGGCCATTCTGACAGGTATAAGAGAAAGTGGGAAGTAGCCTTGAACACATAGACTCAGGATACTGCTTTCTAACTGTAACTCCAGTAGCACAGACACTGAGAGCAACATTTAATAAATGAGACCTCTGAAACTGAGGAGCTTCTGTAAAGCAAAGGACACAGTCAACAAGACAAAACAACAGCCTACAGAATGGGAAAGGATCTTCACCAACTGCACATCTGACAGAGGACTGATCTCCAAAGTTTACAAAGAACTCAAGAAACTATATATCAAAAGAACAAGTAATCCAATAAAAAGTGGGGTACAGACCTAAGCAGAGAACTCTCAACAGTGGAGTCGCAAATTGTTGAAAGACAGTTAAGGAAATGCTCAACATCTTTAGCCATCAGAGAAATGTAACTCAAAATAACTCTAGAAGTATTCTTAAACATAATCTAATCATACCCAAAATGACAAGATCTGTGTAAAGTATGTGGAAATGCATAGCCACCTTTAGAAGAATTCATGAAATATAATCTGAGCAATGACAAGTGACCTTTGTGTGATCTGATCCCTCTGTATGGGGACATATCAAAACCTTGTGTCTGTGGGTCTCTGGTAAGAATGGCAAAGCAATGAGAGCCCAAAAGCCTGGCTAGCACCTGTGGCCCAATTCACAATGGTTGGGTGAACTTGGACCAGCTGACGCTTCCTTAAGATTCAGCTTCCCTATGTCAAGTATCAGCATTATAGATGCAATATGCACCAGGTTTAGTTACTGACATTACAAGGATATTGCTCAACAAATGTTTTCTTTCACTCCAGATAATACTCTTTCCTCTTCTCCCAACCCCTGCCTCTAGACCAACACATCCACTCTATTTGTATTAGCCCAGCATAAACTTTTCAGTAGTGATCTTGAATCCCTTTGGTATAAGGAAATGATTGGGATCTATATCTATTGTATATTTTAAGCCAAAATAAAGGTTAGGCACCAATCATATCACTATTCTAGATTTAACACGATCACCGTCAAGAAGTAAAGGTCTCAAGATTTTCTCTTTATCTTATTAGGAAGATCACAGAAAGGTTGGAAAGAAAACATCTTTATGAATCTAGTGTCTTTGGGCTTCCCTAATTTCCTAGAAGAGCTAGGAGTAACCCACTCAATGGGTATCAGCTTATAGTCAGAGTTTAATGCTTTAGAGAATTCTTCTGAGATGGAATCCTATTCTGGAATTGGCATGTTTATGTAGAAAGAGAACATGTAAGTGTTTTCTAGAACTCCTTCAACATAATCTGGCTGCAAGCTGTAGGAATGGACGCCATTTTCCAGGACCTTGCCACTCAGTCCATGTCCCATGGGGCCAACTACATTGCTTACACCTGGGAGCTGGTTTCATGCAAATCTCTGACCTTCTCTAGATCTATGGAATCAGAATCCATGTTTCTTCTTTGATTTCAACGAGGAAGGCTCTAGATATGTAACCTAAGCAGATCTCAGACTCACTTTGTGTATTGGACTGACCTTGACCTTACAGTCCTCTTGACTCAAGCTTCCAAATCTCAGGAATTCTGGATTATAGATAGGAGATTGGAACTACCCTGTCCATCTCAAAAAAAAGTATGTATTTTTTGAAGACTCTCTCTCTCTCTCTCTCTCTCTCTCTCTCTCTATATATATATATATATATATATATATATATATATATAGTCTTCAAATGATTCAGAGTCAAAGGAAAACAGGAGAGGTGAGGTGCTGGTCAAGCGTTTGTTTTGACTGAGTGAGATAATTGTGTCTATTTGTGATCAGGTCTGACTAGAGAACCCTTTTCTTTTAATAGAAGCAATGACAATCAAGGATGCCTGAGATGTCCCACAGTCTCACCATGGAGCCCAAAGTTAAATACTATTTTTTTTTATTTGGAGCATGCTGCCTAAGTGATAGGACACAAGAGTCTGGAAGTGAATAAACCTAAAGAACAGAGCGCCTCCCAGGAATGGAAAGAAGGAAATCACTTCCCTTCATGACCTCATCTGCTTGTAACCGCCCCCCCTCCATACATTCTTACCCTTATGCCTTGCTCTCATCCAAGAATTCCCCAGGTCTGACAGCAGTAGCCATGATGAACCTCCCTTTCTTGGAGAGTTTTGTGGTCTTTAAAAAAAATGGGGACATCAAATTCTTAGGACCCTAAGGGGACGAATGTTTATCTTTGAGATTCTAGATATCAGAATGAGTTGACTTTTGGGCCAAAGAGCTCCTGCTCTGAACTCTTCAAAACACAGTAGGAAGGCAACTGTTGATTTGTTAGATTCCGTTTTACAGCTGAAGATGATACTCTGAGCTGAGATATTGGGGAAGGTCACCATACACACAGGACCCTTAAGGGTCTGTTTTCTTCTTGTATATACCATCTTGTAAAGTTTTGAATTAATAGAAAGCTAGGGAGTGTCCAAATTTATAATGGAGATGGTGCCCCCTGCTGGCACTGAGTAGCTTAAACTTCCATCCCTTGGGGTACTTGTGCCAGCAACCCTGTTAAGACAGAGCCTTGCCAACATAGCCCACGGGTATGAGGCTAAGTCATTTAATTAACCTCTCTGCTTCAGCTCCTTGACACTTAAGAATGGGATAACAATAGCAGCCAATCCTAAGTTGCTTGTTGAAAGGTAGAATTAATTAGAGATGACAGTGGAGTGCTTTATAAAAACTGGATGCTAAGTAGCGCTAAATGTTAGAACATGCCTCCAACATCCCTGTAGCAGGAAAATGACAATTCACTGTGTCTTATTACTAAACCTGTCATTGCTAATTTTATCCCACTATGGATTCTAAGTTCTCTTGGAGTTGAAATATAAAAAAACATATTCACCTTTATCTACTCTACTGATGTGACATAAACTCAGTAATATCACTGTCCTGTCATTACAGCACGTGCGAGAGTAAGGCAAGAGACTTTCTATGAAGGCCAGTCTGGGTCACACAGTGTGCTTTGGACCAGTTTAAACTACAAACTGAGACTCTATTTTAGCATCTATGTACCCATGCAGTGCACACACACAAAGAGGTGCGCGCACACACACACCAAGAAAAAACTACACCCCCATGCATGGAGTGTGGGGGCTGAGTGCTTCGAATACTCATGATGAGGTAACCAGGATGGCAAGACACCTGTGTCTAACAGGTGTGCTCCTATACCCATTTAGAATACTTCTGGCATGTGTTCTGACTCGGGCTCCATCCTAATTTTGTTTCTATTGCCCTGACACAAAGATAGCCTAGGGTAGAAAAATTTAAACTTCAGCTTACAGTCCATTATCATAGCAGAAAGCTCAAGGAGGCAGAAAGTTTAAACAGTCACATTGCATTAATAGTCAAAAGCAGAGAGAAAATGAGTGCGTGCATATGATTAGCGCTTGACTAGCTTTCTCTATGCTTAACAGACCAGAGCCCCCCAAAGTAGGCAATTGCCCAGTTTCAGGCTATGGTTTCCCACATTAGTTAGGACAATCAAGATGATCCTCTACTGATATGACCACAGGCCAATGTGATTTAGAAAGCCCTCAATGAGATTCTCATCCAAGATGACTGTAGGCTGTGTCGAGTTGACAGGACTAACCATCACAAGCTCATTGACTGATGAGAAGTCTTTTGGTCATTCCAGGTGAAGATTGAAGAATGAGAGTCCCGAAGAACAAAGTCTATCCAAAGGGGAAAAAAAGCTAATGGAATTGAGAAGGCCCTGTTCTGACAAAAAGACAAAAAGGGTCCCCTCTCTTTCTGACCAGGCCCATGAAGGGTAGAAAAAAAAAACACAAGTTTACAAACAGAAGTGTAGGCCCTCATCTTTCCCTCCTTGAGTTGAAAGGCCAGGGGTACTTCAGATAATGTTGTGACAAAATCTTAAGGACATTTGGAGGCTGCTGTACCAGGGGAAGTGCAGCAAGTCTCTCTGTGTTGTGCCAGCTCCCAAATAATCACACAGAGACTGCTTATTAATTATGAAGTCTCGGCCTGTAGTTTAGGCTTGCTCCTAACTATCTCTTATAAATAAAATTTACCCATTTATATTAATCTACATTTTGCTACAAGCCTCCTGGCTGTTGCCTCTCCTCCTGGACATCCTGCTTGCTCTGAGTATCCTGGTTTCACTGCCTTTCTTCTTCCAAGATTCCACTCTGTCCCTGGAAGTCTTGCTTCTTCCTAACCTCTTCCTGCCTAGCCATTGGCCACTGAGTTCTATATTAATCCAATAAGAAGAAACCTTGACAAAGACACATCTTCACGGTGCAAACAAACAATAGGGAAGCTGTGCTCGAAGTGGCCTTCAGTGTGGTGCATCTGCTGAAGAAGTACTAAGGCAAAAATGATGGAGCTAAGAAAGATTTCTGGAATTGGTGGTATGCATGAGTGTAAAGATTAGAAGAACACGTACACAGCATGGGGAGGAATGAGGATAAACAATTGAGACAAATGCTTTGAGTTCCTCAAAGAGAATAAAGGAACAGACACTGGGGGTTTTGATAAGAAGAGCTACCACATCCCAGTACTCAGGAGGTAAAATCCTAGCACTCAGGAGGCAGGGGCAGGTGGAATTCTTTGAGTTCAAGGCCAGCCTGGTCTACAGAGCAAGTTCCAGGATAGGCTCCAAAACTTCACAGAGATACCCTGTCTCTAAAACAAACAAAAATCAAAACAAAAACAAAAGAAAAGAAGGAGGAGGAAGAGGAGGAGAGAGAGGAGGAGGAGCTGCTAGCACAATGCCTGAGAGGCTTTGGACTCAGGACCAGCTCCATGATTGTTGTGGGACCATTCAGAGACTGAAGAATGTCACTCAAAAAAGCAGGACTCTGCTTCCGGGCCACCTATTTCCCAGCAAGACTAGAAAAGCATCTTTCTTATCCATAGGCACTCAGATGCTTATGTGAGGTCAAACAGGAGATATGGAGCATTGAGAATTAAACCCAAGACAAGATTAAATTTGGGGCTAAGATTGAATTCACCTGACTGAGAATTGGAAGATGCTGGAGAAGCAAGAGCACTTCATTTATTTACACCTCACCCTTCCCATGGGCTCCAAGATTGATCCCACAATGTAGCAATATCAACTTAAGATCCAAATACTGTTTTAAATTTTGTATTTTGTTAATGTGCATATCTGTATGTGTATGTGTGTATGCTTGTGCATATGTATGTGTGCCTGTGTGTGTGTCCAACAGAGACCACAAGAAGGCACACAGATCCCTTGGAGTTGGGCTTACAGGTGTCTGTGAGACTCCTGATGTGGGTGTTAGGGCGTCAACCCCATTTCTCTGAAAGAGTGCTCTTAACCTCTGAACATTTCTCTAGATCAGTGGTTTTCAACTCTTGGGTCATGAGCATTTGAAACACATGCTTCTTCATAATTGTAATTTTGCTTCTGAATGATGTCTCAGTTCCTAAGACCACCAGAAAAGTGTGTTTTCCAACGGTTGAAACCCACAGCTTGAGAATTTCTGTTCTATATTAATACCCAAAGATTTTTAAGGACCATCAAGCTGCGTGGTGATTTAGTGCAGTGAAGGCCTGTGTCTCAGTGCCACGCAGAAACATCTTTCTGCTGAGTTACCCAGACTCGGTAGAGTTCTTGAGATCTCAAATTGCCCAAGAGGCTATGTGACATGCTAACAAAATTATTGAGGTGTCATGGATAGAATAAACATACTCTTACGGGGAAAAGACTACATGGTAGATGGAGAATTCTTCATTTTTTGTAGGAAAGGAAATACCATTAAGCTCTTTTCCCCTCTGTAATAACACAGAGGTTTTGGGAAGAAATCAAAATCACTAGCGTTGAGAACCAAGTAGACCATAGCAGGTCTTTGACCATTTGTGACTCCAGCTCTTTAGAGAGGCATCTTCTCCCACAGAATGTAGATTGAGGAGCAGGTGAAATGGTATACCTACTCAGTCTATTCTCACCACAATCCACAGCCCTGATGGCAGTACTGAGGGCTGTGATCTAATAAAGTCTCCCTGGGACCTCTGATTGGAGGAACTGGCATCAGCTTCTCTCCTCCCACCTCTTTGTGGTATCAGGACACAGCTAGAACTACAGAAATGGAGCAAGATACAATCCAGGGTCTTTGATAAAAGGAGAGACAAGAAGTGCAAGGCTACTGTGCACCCCACGGGATGAAGGACAACACGGAGCTAAGTGTCCTGTGCTGTTTCTTCTTTTCAGTGGGAGGATTTATTTTGTCTCATGGTTGAAGGTGTAATTCCATCACAGGGAAGCTGTGGTAGCCAGAGAAGCCTGAGGCTGTGGCAGCAGGAGAGTAAAGCTTCAGGATCACATACCCATGGGTCAGGAAATAGAGGCAGTCAGCTGGCTTTCCCTTGTTTACAACACTCTCTTTTTTTCCCATTTTTGCATTTATTCATTTATTTTGTGGGCACACGCAGTTTAACCATGTGTACAGAGGACAAAGGACAACTCGTAGCAGTCAGTTCCCTCCTGTTGGTCCGAGGAATCAAGCTCATGTGGGCAAGCTTGGCAGCAGCAGACTTCCCTGCCTGACCCATCGCACTGGCCTCCTTATTAGCATATATTAGTTATATACAGAATAATCTTTATTATGATATTTCTAAACATACTCACCCTATATTACCCTTTCTTGCTTCCTTCTCACTCCCACTGATCCTTTCCCCTTCCCACTTAGTTGACTTTTTATGATTTTAAATTTTTGCAATCAATAGTGTTTTATTAGGGTTTCTTATAGGATTCTGGTGAACGGATTATTTACAGAACCATGGACTCTTTGTTAATATTTGCATCACTCTGGAAAATGTTTTTCCCTTTCCCAGTGACCATTAACTCTCCATAGACTTTTGCCCTTCCCTTCTCTTTCTCCCTTCCTTTCATTTCCTTCCCCTCCATCTCTTCTCTCCCTGCCCCTCCCCTGCTTTTCTTTCCTTCTAGATAGAATCTCTATATAGCCCAGTGTGGCCTTAGAGTGCTGGGGTGATAGACACATGCTGCCTTACATGGCTTTTATTGAGTTTTGTTATCTAGCAAGAGAAGGAAACCTAAACTTCATGTGTCCCAACAGTGACCCTAAGCAGAGGTTAGTCCACTCAGACCCCCCATGGAGCTGTGCTAAAGACACTAGTGGACAGGTTGGGGAAGAAACAGAAGTCCTGAGGACAAGCAACCAAGGCCAGGTCAGAGGGTGCTTCTGACTCTATAGGAGTGAGCAACACTTACCATCTTCCTCTGGAGACACTTGGGTGAAGCTGGGTACTTTCCACAATAAGCTATCCCTACCACGAGGTCCTTATCACACTGAATCCCCCCCCCCAAAAAAAAACCCAACAATGCCAACAAATATTGAGTAAAAAAGTGTTCATGTGATTTGTGGATAGCAATGCTGCTATGGGACAATGATCTTGTACTTTGTAAAGATTTGTCACTTGTATTTTGATAAAACACTGAGTGGCCAGTAGCCAGGCAGGAAGTATAGGCAGGGAGACCAGGCAGGAAGTATAGGTGGGACAATGAGAACAGGAGAATTCTGGGAAGAGGAAAGCTTAGTTTGCAGTCATCACCCAGACACTGAGGATGCAAGATGAGAATGCCTTACTGATAGAAGGTACCAAGCCACGTGGCTAACACAGACAAGAATTATGGGCTAATTGAAGACATAAGAATTAGTTAATAGGAAGCCTGAGTTAACAGGCCAATCAGTTTATAATTAATGGAGGCCTCTGTGTGTTTCTTTGGGATAAAATGGCTGTGGGACTGGGGAGAACAGAGACCTCTGTCAACACAATGCAAAAGCAGGTAAAATGGTAACAGATGGGATTTTAAAAATATTTAAAATGATATATTACCATCAATTGTTTTCTGGAAGGCAAACCTGTTTAAAACTTACGATTTCACTAATTTCAAACTGGCATTTATAAATATAACCAAAGAATTCCAAAGCTAAGTAAGTGTATGATATCCAGTTATGAGAGAAAATGGCTGTAGTGAAAAATCTTATATTGCATTTTCACTTTGCATCATTTTATGTACCTGCAATTGACTGTGATAAATGAAAATTCTGAGTAGAAAAGTCTAGAAACAAACCACTCTTAAGTTTGCACATGAGTCCCAGGAGTATGACGGAATCTCGCACTGGCTTGCTTCATCCCATTCAGAATCGGAACTCGCCTTTGTCGAAGGTATCCATGATGCTTGTGCTCCCTTCTCATTAGTTACTGGCTGTTTCACTATCAAAGTTCTTGCATCCAACTAAACCTTATTTGGTTTCCTGATGACATGGGGGCACAAGAATAGTAATGCTGGCAGCTCATATATGCCAAAGCGAATGTGTACAGCGTTTTCTTTAAGTGAAAAGGGAATGTTCTCGGCTTACAAAGGAAAGAAGAGGAGATGTGTGCTAGAGAGAGACCAAATCTATGTGAAACGTTGTGAAGAAGGAAAAGGAAATCAGGGTAGATTCTTCTGCTGTGCTTCAAGCGGCAAAGCATGCGGCTGTGCTGTGCGACAGTACTCAGGCCCAGCAGGCAAGCATTGCATCTGTGGGCAGAAGACACAGACAGACAGAAGGCCTAAATGGGCAGAAACCTGCTGTTGCACAAAACATTTATAACACTGTGTGTCCACCAGTTTGAGTCTGGGATCGAACCCTGAACCAGGCTTGAGCAAGTGCTGAAACTTCTGAGCATCAGTGTCCTTGTATGTAAAGGAAGAAATAAGAGAATTTCCTGCTTGTAGGAATGTTGAAAGTTCATTCAGGTAATTTGTATCGCAGATACCATGCATGGGAAAAAGTATAATTCAATGTCTCTCAGTAGTTATTGTTTTTTGTATATTAGCATTTTAAAAATTTAAAGGTCAACAAAACACCTATATGGATCCAGATGCCCTGTACATTTTCCATCCTTATGTGACTTATTCTTTTTATATTACTTTATTCTTTCTTTGAAGACTTTACTTTTTTTTTTTTTTTTTTTTTTTTTACAGGGTTTCTCTGTGGTTTTGGAGCCTATCCTGGAACTAGCTCTTGTAGACCAGGCTGGTCTCGAACTCACAGAGATCTGCCTGCCTCTGCCTCCCGAGTGCTGGGATTAAAGGCGTGCGCCACCACCGCCCGGCTTGACTTTACTTATTTTTAAACGACTGTTTTCTACAGCCTGGCTTTTGTGTGTGTGTGTGTGTCTGCAGCCTCCTCTAAGTGTGTGAGTCAAATCTTAAACTGCTAGGCTACCACCACAAAACTCTGCTTAGCATTTGACATGCTGGTGACTGCTCTACCCACCTTGGTTCAGTGACCTAGTGCCATGGTGGCAAGTACTAGCCCCAGAGCCACATTTACCTGCCCCATTTCTGGGAATGTGTTGTGTCTGCCTGTGACAGTGTTCCTTCAGGGATTTGTGTGATGAATCCAGCTCATCATCTTATCTTTAGAATGTACGGCCCCTAATCATTTGAGCCAACACCTTTTCCCCCTTACTGTGTTCAGCATTTAATCTTCTGAGAAGTAGCAACCTGGGGATTTCTACAGACTTCTTACCTGATTATTTGTTTCATTATGTCTTCATTCATCTGGTTTCTGCCCTGTCTTGTAACTGGGCAGCATTTTCCTCTTTTTCTTTACGGCCTTTGATTAGGATGGGTGGCAATATGTAGTGATGTGTAGATCATGAAAGGATTCTTTGACCCAAGCAAACAGCAACAATACTTCACACAGTATCCATTCATTTTGGAATGTTCTGAGCATTTTCATAATAAGGAAATAAGTATCATTTGTTTAACTCAGAGTTTCACAGTTTTACTGAGACACAGACACCTGCCATTTGTAGACATACCTCCAACCCACCTTTTGAGAACCATTGCACAAACCTTTATAATAACATTGTTTCTACATTAAAGGAACTCTGCAATGTTCCATGAAACTATTTATGAAAGAACGTGGGGTAGAGGATCGCAAGTCTGCTCATGTTGTTCTTCAAGGAGAATTTCTATTCTGCCCTGTATCAGGCCCGTGTCATATCCTAGGGACAGAGTGATTGGCTCTTGGCTCTTTTAACCAATTTTGACATTAACCCAATCTTGAAAGTCTAGAAACATTAGCTTCTAAAGAAGTGCCATTAAGTCAAGACCCAAAAGATAAAATTACATTTTGAGGCCTGTCGATAGCTGAGACCAAGAAGCAGCTGAGGGGGAAGTTGAATGATTCCAGTAAAGTTTGAGCACAGGATATGAGGCACAGGAATTGACATGAAGACAGGGCAGTAATCACCACATCATATAGAAGAGATCTGAAATTACTGACTTATCTCTTCAACCAAACTGGGCATCAACAAAGAAACTTTGGACCTAGTACCTGTGTATTTCTAGGGTTTACCATGATGGCACATGGTGCCCAGGCAACAGTAATATTTTGTTAATTGAAGCAATTTAACTAGTTGAAGACAATAGGCATCTTTGGGGTACATGCAAGTGGGAGAAATCACTGCTAACGAGTGTGTTTTAATCCACTGCTACTTCATTTATTTAGTCTTGTTGGAAAACCAGGGAGGCCAGACACAGAAGCGATAGTGATCGCAGCACTTCCTGACAGAGTCCTGGGCCAGAACTACTGTCTCAGGAAAGGAAAGCAGCCATTCCCAGCACAGTGGGGAATCCTTCTTTTAGCTTTTGAATAATTCAAAGTGTCAGGAGCATTTAAATGTCAGAATATGCAATATCAAAAAAATGGTAAAATGAGGAGAAAAGTCCAGAAGAAGAAAAATAGTAGACACTACAGATTAGTTTCCACATCACTGGCCAATAAGTGATGTCTAGACTCTGTCCATTGCTCCCGTCTGGAGAGGTCTCCTGTTCTTACATAAAAAATGAGTCAAAGAAAAACAATCTCACGTGGGAGAAGCAGCCCGCTCTTCACATTTGCCTCCTTTAGGAAGGCTTTGCCAACAGGAAGGCAACACTTCAAGCTCCGGCAACCAACACTTCATGCGAACAGCTCAGTTCCCAGCTATCGAGCCTCCTGACCAGCCAAGCCATCTCTGGGCAGCTCAACACTTCTCACTTTGGCCCAGAGCCAAGGCTTCCCTCTATCCTGAGAATTCATATGAAGAAGATTACATAAACTTTCCATGACTTTTTTTTTTCAGGACTTGAAACCAAAGCAATATCTAAACATTCTGCTACCTATGGTGAGTATGTCTGAGTGAGTAGTGCTCAGATTTTTTCATAGGATGGGGATTTAGGTTTGACTGAGGGATGAGAAACAGTAGAGAGACCTTGGTCCTTGGAGAACCGGTTATGTAAATAAACAAAGCAAAAACAATGGTTCTGAAGGGAATGCCCAACCTCTCTCTGCCTTGGCTCTCCATAGGTCTTACCTCTTGCTCAGATGACATCTCTCAGTACTGTAAGTTTCTGTGTGTTGTTCAATCCTTCTTCCATCTCTGATTCCTGAATCCTTCACATGATAAAGGGCACTGTCAAGTAAAAGATCAGGGAGGAAGCTGACTCTACAGGCTGGGGAGGGGGATAGGGGTTGCTGGAATTCTCTGTAGTGTTCCATGATCCTCTGCATCTTTAGATATTTGGAAAGAAGAAATGAAGCAGTTGGAGGTTTGGGGCTTCTTACTGACTTCTTTGTTTTCTTGAGATGGGGTCTCACTCAGCAGCCAGGGTTGGTCGTGAAGGCCTGCTTCCTGGTCCACCCATAAAATCTATTCTATTCGTCATTCCCAGGGAAATCCATGCATCCCCACTAGACTCATCCCCCTCGTTACCTAACCTCTCTGGGTCTATGGATTACAGCTTGGTTATCATTTACTTAATTGCTAATTTCCACTTATAAGTAAATACAAACTATATTTGTCTTTCGGGGTCTGGGTTACCTCACTCAGGATGGTTTTGTTTTGTTTTTTCTAGTTTCATCGATTTACCTGCTAATTTCATGATGTCATTTTTGTTTGTTTGTTTGTTTGTTTGTTTTTCAAGACAGGGTTTCTCCGTGTAGCTTTGGTGCCTGTCATGGAACTAGCTCTTGTAGACCAGACTGGCTTCAAACTCACAGAGATCCGCCTGCCTCTGCCTCCCGAGTGCTGGGATTAATGGCGTGTGCCACCACCACCTGGCTTATGTCATTTTTTTTAACAGCTGCGCAATACTTCACTGTGTAAAATGTACCATATTTTCTTTACCCATTCTTCTGTTGAGGGACATCTAAGTTATTTTCAGTTTCCGACTGTTATGAATAAAGCTACAGCTGAGCAAGTGGCCTTTTGGTAGGATGGAGCATCTTTTGCGTATATAACCAAGAGTAGTATAGCGAAATCTTGAGGAAGATAAGATCAATTCCCAACTTTTTAAGGAACTGTCTCACTGATTTCCATAGAACCTGTACAAGTTTGCACTCCTCCCAACAGTGGAGGAGTGTTCCCCTGGCTTCATATTCTTAAAAGCACGAGCTGTCCCTTTTGTTATTAATTTTAACCATTCTGACAGGCATAAGATGGAATCTCACAGCAGTTTTGATTTGTATTTCTCTAATGACTCAGGTTGTTAAACATTTCTTTAAGTGTTTCTTGGCCATTTGAGTTTCCTGTATTTGGAGCTCTCTGTTTAGATCTGCACCTCATTTTTAAATTGGGTTATTTGTTTATATGGCAGATTACATTTACTGATTTTCATACATTGAATGTTCCCTGTATCTCTGGGATGAAGCCTATTTGATCATGGTGAATGATACTATCGGATGTGCTCTTGGATCCATTTGCAGGTAATTTTTTGAGTACTTTTTATATATGTTCATAAGAAAAATTGTCTGTAGTTCTCTTTCTTTGTTGAGTACGTTGTTTGGGTATCAGAGTAACTGGTCTCATAAAATAAGTGTGACAATGTTCTTTCTGTTTCTATTTTGTGAAACAATTTGAGGAGTATTAACATTAACTCTTCTTTGATAATTTGGTAGAAATCTGCACTAAAATCTTTTCCTTTTATTGGTTGAAAGACTTTTATGACTGATTCTATTTCACTATGAGTTATATGTCTATTTAAGTTGTTTATCTGATCTTGATTTAATTTTGGTAAGTGATACCTATCAAGAAAATGATCCATTTCTTTTAGATATTCAATTTGGTGGCATAAAAGTTTTTAAAGTTTGTCCTTATGATTCTCTGAATTTTCCTTGGTATCTATTGTTATGTCCCCCTTTTTATTTCTGATTTTTGTTAATGGATATTCCCTCTCTCTGCCTGTAATTAGTTTGAATAGGAGTGTCTCTATCTTGTTGATTTTCTCAAAGAACCAACTCTTTGTTTCATTGGTTCTTTGTATTATTCTGTTTTTATTTTATTAATTTCAGCCCTCACTTTGATAATTTCTTGTTTACTTCTCTTTTGTGTGATTACTTCTTTGCTGTTCTAGAGCTTTCAGGCATACAGTTAAGTGACTATTATGGGATCTCTCTGATATTTTTTATTTAGGCACTTAATGATATGATCTTTCCTCTTAGCACAGCTTTCATTATGTTCCATAAATTTGGGTACGCTGCACATTCATCTTCCTTGAATTCTAGAAAGTCTTTAATATTTATTTCTGTTCTGATCCATTATTCATCAATAGAGAGTTGTTGAGTTTTCATGAATTTGTGAGCTTTCTGTTGATTTTGTTGTTGACTATAGCTTTTGACAATACCTGGTGGTCAGACAGGATGCAGGGAGTTTCTTGTGTCTGTTGAGACTTGCATGGTAACTGAGTATGTGATCAGTTTTGGAGAAAGTTCCATGAGGTTCAGAGTAGAAGGTATATTCTTTAGCGTTTGGGTAAATGTTCTGTAAATCCCTGCTAGGTCCATTTGGTTTACAATGTCTGTTGGCTCCAATATTTCTCTGTTTACGTTTTTTTCTGGATGATCTTGGTGAGAGTGGGCTGTTGAAGTCTCCCCCTATCATTGTGTGACAGTCAATATATGATTTAAGCTGTAGTAGTATTGCTTTTATAAACTTGGGTGCCTTTGTGTTTGAGGCATAGATGTTAAGAATTGAAATGTTATCTTAGTGGATTTTTCCTTTGATGAATATAAAGTGTCTTTTCTCTTTATTTTTGCCTTGAAGTGTTTTATGTTAGATATTATAATAGATACAGCAGCTTGCTTATTAGGTCCTTTGTTAGGAATATTTTTTTTTGAAACTCTTTTACCCTATCTATGTTAGTAATGTCTATCCTTGATGTTGAATTCTGTTTCTTGAATACAGCAGGATGGATACTATTTGTGAATTCATTCTTTTAGCCTGTGTATTTTTATTGGGGAACTGAGACCATTAATATGGAGAGATATCAGTGGCCAATGATTGTTGATTATTTTTATTTTGTTGTTGTTAGTGGTGCTGGTGCTGGTGGTGATAGTGGTGTTTGTGTGTGTGTGTGTGTGTGTGTGTGTGTGTGATTCTCTTCTTTTGATTTTGCTGATTTGAGATTATTTCCAGGTTTTCATGTGTGTAGTTAACCTCTTTAGGTTGGATTTTCTCTCCTAGAATCTTCTGTAGGGCTGGATTTGTAGATAAATATTACTTAAAATTGCTTTTAACATGAAATATTTCATTTTCTCCATCTCCTGTGATTTTGCTGGGTAGAGTAGCCTGTGCTGGCATCTGTGATCTCTTAGAGTCTACAGCACATGTGTCCAGCCCTTCTGGCTTTTAGTGTCTCTATGGAGAAGTCAGGTGTAATTCTAATAGATCTGCCTTTATATGTTACTTGGTCTTTTTCCCTTGCAGCTTTTAACATTGTTTCTTTGTTCTGTATGTTTAGTGTCTTGATTATTATGTGGCACTGGGACTTCCTTTTCTGGTCCAATCTATTTGGTGTTCTGGATTTTTCTTGTATACCTCTATAGACTTTTCATTAACTTAGGAAAATTTTCTTCTATGAGTTTGTTGAAAATACTTTCTGGGTTTTTGAGCTGGAATTCTTCTTCTTCCTCTTGTCTTATCATTGTTAGGTTTGGTATTTTCATAGTGCCCCTGATTTAGTGGATATTTATATTAGGAGATTTTTAGATTTAACATTTTCTTTGACTGATGTATCCATTTCTTCTATTATATCTTCAACACCTGAGAAGACTTTCTTCTGTCTCTTGTATTCTGAAGTTCCTGTTTGAACTCCTAAATTTTTCATTTATAGAATTGCCCTAGTTTGTGTTTTCTTTATTTCTTCTATTTTCATTTTCAGAACTTGGACAGTTTTATTTTGTTTCCTTCAACTGTTTGTGTTTTATTTGACTTCTTTAAGGAATTTATTCATTTCTTCTTTGAACATCTATCATCTTCGCATATTGACTTTAATGTCTTTGTCTTATGCTGCTGCTATTTTGAAATATTCAATGCCTGCTGTGGTCAGATGACTTGGCTCTCTGGAGACATATTGCCTTGAGTGTTATTATGGTTTTACACTGGCATTTAGACATCTGGGTTTTGGTTGATTATAGCTCTAAAGTGATCATTTTTGGATTTGTCTTCCTTGGGTAGAGGCTTTTGTTCCTTGGTTTCTGTTTCCTCTCTGGACTTTTGGAGTATAATGGTTATATGTTGCCTGTTTTCCTGGCCTGATAAGCTGGTATGCTCACAGAGAATGGCTGCTGGTGTTGGAGATTGGTTGAGATACTGGAATGAGCTGGGAGAAGGAAGGTTGGAAGAGATAGTCCTTGCCATCTGTTGGGAATTGGGTGAGAGGGAATGGGAGGTCACAGTAGGTTTCCTTCTACAGAGCTGGGAACGAGACTGAGGGAACTGGATTTCAGAAGCAGTAGGAGAGGTGTGGCTCTGCCCCCAGTGGACTTGTTGCCCTGAGGGGAGCAACTCTTGGGTTAACAGGGGTTGCCTACTTGGGGTGGGTTCTGAGACAGAACAAAAAGTAGGGAAAAAAGGTTAGAAGGAGACTATGTGTGGGATTCACAGGAGATGGGAGCAGGGGTGGGGCAGGGAAGGCTGCCACAAGTGTTCTATTGCAGTGCTATGGATGAGAGTGGGTGACTGGATTTGGAGGGGAGGAGGGAGTAGTTAGGGTCTACAGCTGGTTTCCCTGTTTCCCTGTTCTGCTTAGCTGGTGTGTTCCCGGTGAATGCCTCCTGGTGTTGGAGCTGGGATAATAGGATAAATTGGGAGATGGAAAGTTGGAGAAGATCTTTGTGATCTGTTGGGCGTGGGGTAAGAGATGTAAGAGAGACCAAAGTAGGTTTCCTGCTATTAATCTGGGGATTGGTGTGGGCCTTTTAAAACTCAAGGCCCATCCCTAGTAATGCACCTCCTTCAACAAGACCACACCTCTCAATCCTTCCCAAACAGTTCACATTGTGAACTCAGCATTCAGATGTATGAACTTAAGGGGGCCTTTCTCATTCAAACCACCACACCGTCCTACCTTGCTTTTAGTAGCTGAGATAAAGCATCATGTCTGAAAACAACTTTGAAAGCGATGTGGCATTCCCCTCTGTAAGCTGTGAATATGTTTTATTACCATTGGTCAACAAAGAATCTGCTTCAGCCTATGGCAGAATAAAGCCAGGCAGGAAATCTAAACAGAAATATATAGATAGAGTAGGTGGAGTCCAAGAGACGATGCCAGAAAACCTTACTAGTACGCCACAGCCTCCCAGCAAATCATAGATTAATAGATTGGGTTAATTTAAGATATAAGAGCTAGCTAGGAAAACATCTGAACTGTTGGCCAAACAGTGTTGTAATTAATACAGCTTCTATATGATTATTTGGGTCTGAGCAGCTGGGAAACAAAAGAGCAGTCTTCACCTACAGAAAGGAGGGGTTTATTTCAGCTTACAGCTCATCTCTTGAAGGGAAGTCAGGGCAGTAGCTTGACCAGGAATCTGGAGGTAGGAACTGAAACAGAGGTCATGGAGGAGTACTGCTTACTGACTTCCTCTGTCTGCCTTGCTCAGTCTGCTTTTTGATACAACCCCAACCAGCTTCCCAGGGGTGGCACCACCCACAATGAGACAAGCCCTCCCATATCAATGGTTAGTTACGAAAGTGCCCTGTAGTCTTGCCTGAGTCAAATTTGATGGAGCATTTTCTCAATTGAGATTCTGTCTTCACAGATGTCTTAGGGTTATTGTTGCTGTGAAAAAATGCCATGACCAAAGCAACTTGGGGAGGAAAAGGGTTATTTGGCTGAAGCTTTCATATCACAGTTCATCATCAAAGGAAGTCAGGACAGGAATTAGCAGGGCAGGAACCTGGAGGCAGGAAGTGATGCACAGGCCATGGTGAGGTGCTGCTTACTGGCTTGCTCAAACCTTTTTCTTATAGAACCCAGGACCACCAACCAAGATCTGGCACCACCCACAATGGGCTGACTCCTCTTCCATCAATCACTGATTAAGAAAATGCCCTATAGCTCTGCCTACAGTCCTGTCTTATGGGGGTGTTTTCTTAATTCAGGTTCCCTCTTCTCAGTTGACTTTAGTTTATGTCAATGTGACAAAACAAAACAAGGCGGCTGTCTCTCCTAACTTTCTTGCTCTTGGGGTTAATTTCTATCATTGTATGTATAATATATTATGTTCATATCTTCTTTAGCTATGTGATAAGTCTATGCCAAGTTTTTCTTTATATTAACAGTTAAATTTAAGGATTTGAAAAGTATTCTCTTTTGATTTTATTTATTAGATTTTTAAAAAATACCAATCCAAGTTCCCACTCTCTCCCCTCCTTCTATGCCCTCCACACACCCTCCTACCCCAACCCATCCAGTCCCCAGAGAGGGTAAGTCACATTGCTTTGGGGAAGGTCCAAGGCCCTCCCTATTATATCTAGGCTGAGCAAGGTACCCATCCAAAGAAAATAGGATCCCCAAAAACCAGTACATGCAGTAGGGATAAATCCTGGTGCCAATGTCAGTAGCCCCTCAGTCTGCCCCTGCCATGCAGCTGTGAACCACATTCAGAGGGACTAGTTTGGTCCTATTTTTGTTCCTTCCAAGTCTGACTGGAGTTGGTTGAGGAGAATTTGAAGAAGTGGGGTAGTCAAGATGGAGGAAGGACAGAGATGAAAGCAGGAAAGAGATATCTTGATTGAGGGAGCCATTATAGGGTTAGCAGAAACCTGGCTCTAGAGAAATTCCCAGGAATCCACAAGGATGACCCCACCTAAGACCTTAAAAAGTATCCTTAAGGACAGGTTTTTGTTTTGCCACATTTAGTTGAACAAAACATGTTCACTTTGTTTTATACATAAGAGATAAGGGATTCTCCTTTTTTCCATACACTCCATTTTGTAAACACCTTCAGTATCACTGTATGTAGCATTTTAGGTAAAACATACATTAATGGAGTTTAAAATCTATCTATGACCTTCTTTAAGAACAACCAATGCCACACTTTCTGTCCCCACAGTTCTCACACTGCAGTCAATATCAGCCATGCTTTGACTGCCGACATTTGGCTGTAGTATGCATGCAGAGATGTTTTCATGTGACATCCACTTCATTGTTATTGAGTGCACATCTTTGATTTTGCTTCCACTAATAGAAAATTTTAAATGAATGAACCTCAGTTTTAGATCAGTTTTCATTTGCAAAAAGTTGAATAGAAAGTAGGGAGTTTCTCTGTGCACCCTGACCTCTCAGCCTTGATCCCGATCCCCAGGGTGGGACATTGTTATAACCCATACTTCATCTGGTTCATAGTTCACACTGCTGTGCACACAAGTTTTAACAAATGTCGTACAACATGCGCCTAGCAGGGTCATGTAGCACAGTGCACTTTTATTGTCCTAAAGATTCTCTTGACAGCTGTCCCAGAGTGCTTTCTGTTTCTATGAAAAACGCCATGATCAAAACTGGCTGGAGAAAGAAAAGGTTTAGTTCATCTTGCAATAATAACAGTTTAGTTCATCACGGAGGGAAGGCAGGTCAGGAACTCAAGCAGAGAAAGAACTCCAACAGGTCAGGAACTTGAAACAGGAGCATGGGACTTCCACTTATTAACTTGCTCCAAGGATCATGCTCAGCTATCTTTCTTAAACAGCCCAGGCCTACCTTCCTACTAACAGCCTAGTACTCCCCTCAGGTGACTAGGCTCGCTTAAAAAGTTAGCAATCAAGTAAATGCATCACAGACATGCCCATAGGCCAATCTATTAGATGCAGATTTTTGAGGTTCTGTCATTCTAAATGTATCCAGTTGATTACCAAGGTTAGCCATCACAACAATCCAGGATGGAGATGCTCTCTGTGTATACTTCTTTTACCAATGCCATTGACCAATGTTTGGTATGGGCTCTGACTCATATTTCTATCAGAGGATTTGATTTCTTGATATTGAGTTCTTTGTGAATTTTGGGAGCTGGGAAGATGGCTAAGTAGGTAAGGTACTTTCTGTGTAAGAGCGATAACCAGAATTCTGATCATCAGAACCCACATAAGGCCAAGAGTGCTGCTGTCTGTAGTCTCAGCAGACGGGGAATGGGAAAGGAATTTCTGCATCAGTCTGCTTAACCAGGCAAAGGGTGAGCTCATGGTTTAAAAAGAAACTGTCTCAAGGTACACAGTAGATCAGAATCTAGAAAGACTGACAACAACATACACAAAAAACACACACAGAGTTCTTTGCATAGCTCAGATAATGGCCCTCTATTAGATGTTTCTTTTGAAAATATCCTATCCAATCTGGCACTCATATTTTAATTCTCTTGGTAGTATCTTTTACAAACAAAAAATTAATTCTACTGAAGTTCAGTTTATCAATTCTTTTTTCATGTCTCATGCATTCTGTATCATATATTAGAAGGGAACACCATATCTGAGGACAGGTAGTTTCCCTCTTTGAAATTATGAGTCTTGCAGTTTTACAACTTATATTTTGCTCTATTGTTCATCTCAGGTAAGTTTATGTGACAAGGGTGACATTTATGTTAGATCTGTGTGTTGGCTGTTGTTGTGGAGATAGTGGTTCCATGGCTACTTGTTAGCCCATCTACCTCTTCTCCGTTGCATTGCCTCTGTCCTTTCATCAGGGATCAGTCAGCAGATCTTGTTGGTTTCCGTAGGTGCATTTCTGGCCTCTCTGTGCTGTTAGGTTGCTCTATTTAACTCATTGTTTATTAGTATCATACTCTCTTGGTCACTGTGGGTTTTATATTAAAACTTGACATTGAGTCATGTCAATCCCTCAGGCTCTTCAGTACAGAGTTGATTATCCTGGGTCTTTTGTACCTCCATATAAACTTTAAGATAAACTCATCAACATCTATCAAATGAGCTCTGCCTATGACTGTCTTAGTTGCTCTTGCCGCTATGACAGGGCATCCGATGAAAGCAACAGAAGAAAGGGTTTATGTTGGCTCACAGTCCAACATGGTGAAGAAGGCAGGGTGTGGCGGCTTGTCACTTATATCCACACCCAGGAAACAGAGAGGCAAATATTGGTATTCTGCTTCATTTTCATTGCCATTTAGTCTGAACCCCAGTTTATGAATGGTGCTGCCCACATACAGGGTGGCTCTATCCACCTCGGTTGAATCTTTCTGGAAATGTCCTCATAGAAACCTTCATAGGCATGTTTCCATGGTGATTCAATCCAGTAACACTGACAATGAAGATTAACCATCACAGTGACCTCAAATAGGATAAGGCCTTTGGTAGGTGCAATTAAAGCAAAGATCTAAAGGGTGATTGCCTATGACTAGGGTGTGATCTCAGCCAGTGATAAAGGTCTTCAAAAGACACACAAAGAAGAGATGACACAGAGACCCCAGAAAGAAATATGAGTGGCGAAAGAGGCAGATGCTGAGAAGATGTACAGGCTACAGTTATTTGAGTCTCAGAAGCTGGGTGAGGTGACAAGGACTGTCCCCTAGTACTTACAAAAGTAACATGGCCTTGCCCTCATCTTATGGAAGACTTGGCTTCCAGAACTGTGAGAGAATCAAGTTTTACTATTTTCAGTCACCAGGTTCACAGCCATTTGTTACGCTTGTCCTTGGAAATGTGTCTTATGGAAATCTAACGCTTTACGTCTAGATTTTAATTTCTCTTGCAGAGATCCCAGGAAGCAAAAGGAGCCCATGCCTACCTTGCCATCCTATCACGTTATCACTTGGAATCGTCTTTAAACATGAAGGAAATCAAACCAATCCCTCCAGCTCTCGAGACAGGCTGTCTTCTGGGAGATAGTGAAGGGAAAGTTAGGTTTCTCATCAAGAGCTGCCTGAAAATATCCTCAGTTATTTTCCCCTTCATTGTAGGAGTGATGCAGAAACTGAAGTCATCTTGCCTACGCCCAAGGAAATTCTTCCATGGGCAGAGGGAGATGAAATATGGGGGCTTGGGTTCATTGCAGAGGCACAGCCATATTGACCCAAAACGTAACTTGAGGCCAGAGCCTCGAAGTAGGATTCCAAACCCTGAGAACATGGAAAGCAGCTGGCGATAAGGCAGGAAAATGTGCAGGTTGGTTGCCTTCGCTGAACCCTCTGTTGGCAAAGGCAGTGCTGGAGCCTGCTACTTAGCCTCTCCGTGCATCGCAGCTGAGTGTTCCAGGACACGCTCCATGTGTCCTTGCTGGCTGGTCAAAGCCAAGGCTCAGCTGGCATGGCACTGGCAAAGAGGCATGCCCTCTGTTTCTGCACTGTCTTGGCAGAAAGAGCAGAGACAACATCAACTTTGGGACCTGCTGGGCACTAATATCACACAAATCACTGCCATGCTAACACAGATCAGTTTTCCCATTTGTTTGTGAGATTTGAATAGGAGCTCCAGGCTGTGGGTGTAGACAGCCTGCCTTGTCCTTCGGTTCTGGGTTCACAAGTGATTGATACTGTTCGGGATGCCCCATTGCTCACCAAACCACAGGCATTTTATCCCTGTGAATTCCTCCCCACCTCCCCACTTCCCCTCTCCAGTTCCTTCCCTTTCTTTCCCTTCCCTTTCCTTCCCTTTCTCCCCTCCCTTCTCTTCCCTTCCCCACTGTCTCTGCCCTTCCCATCCATTCTGTTCTTACATTCTCTCCCTTCTTCTCCCTTTCCCTCTCCTTTCCTCCCCTCCCCTGCCCTTCCCTGTTTCCAGTCTGTGATGATTACTCTTCCTTGTCAACTTGACTAGATTTGCATCCCTGGCAAACACAGCTCTGGGCAAATTTAGGAGAGTGTTTCTGCAGAGATTAGCAGTGGAGGGCAAGGGATGGCCATCCTGAATGTAGGTGGTGCCATCCAAGGGGCTGGGGTCCCCAGCTGTAGTAAAACAGGGAAGGGCAGGAAGATGCCTAACTCCCAGCTCCCATCTGTCTCTGCTCCTTGATTGAGGATGCTGGAAAATCATATGCCTCATGTCCTCCCTGCCACACCTTCCCTGTCCCGATGGGCTGTACCCTCCAACTACAAGGCGAAGCAAACCCTTTAAGTTGTTTCTATCGGGGTATTTTGTCAGAGCAAGGAGAAATGAAGCTAATCCAATTTCCCTTCTGAGCATCCCTATTTTCCATTTGTCCTTCATCTTTTAATCTTCCTTCTTCTGGGGTGAGTTGCGGGAATTGGGACAAGGAATTGAGAAGTTCTCCAAATATCATTGATTAAAAAACCTTTAAAAATGTTCAAAGATGAATTAAAGCCTGAAGGCGATAGAAACTGTGACGGGTGGGATAATATGGCTTAGCTGGACCTCAAGGATGCCCAGAGGTAAAGGGCAAAACCCAAACTAACAGAATCCTTTGCCCTGACCCTCAGCCTCTGCCTCCAGCAAGGCTGTTGGCTCTGCACCGCACTCTCTGTTTTGTGAGCCGTGTCTGAGACTCCGAACACTTGTTTCCTTTCAAGTGGAAACATCTGTAAATTCCTCTTATTCTATTAGTCATTAATTCCTGGTCTGGAGAGCTGATTTCTTTTTCTTAAATATCTCACTCCCCTTCCTCTACGTGCGTTCTGTCTCGTTGAAAAATCGGCTTTATCGAGGTCCAATCCACTTACACAGAAGCCACCATCCCTGCAAAGCAAGCTGTCAGCGAGTTTTGTGCTGTGCTATCTTTAACTTCAAAAGCTGTGGCGAGACACATAGAGCAGAACTTTCCGTTGAACCATTTCTAAGGATCATCTTGGTATAGACGGGATCAGGTCCCTAAATACATGCAGCCTATGTCTGGTAGAGTCCAAGAGGGTGAGAGCCTTGAGTACACAGGACTCGCAGAGCAACCAGCACAGCTACAGGTGTGCTTCCTGAATAATGAGGAAGCCTTGTCTCCCTGTGAGCCACGGTAAGAAGAAAATGCATTGAGGTGTCTAAGGTACCAAATGGCACAGCACGTTTGGGGTTTTTCTTATATTTTTAAAGCCTTTTGCTACATGCTTGGGTCCAAAAATGCTCATCAGGCTGAGGGCTTCTAGGCTGGATCACATCATATCTGTCGGGTTGTATGAACCAACGTGGCAGCCTGAACCCCACATGGGAGGGGTCCTCTGAGTCACAGGGAAAGGAATGGGCAGGGTGCTGTGGACCACAGATGCTCAGCTTATCACACTTAAGTTCTTGCTCTGTGAATGAGAATTCCTGGAAGAGAAGCCGTTTCTAACATGACTGATGAAAACTCCAATGCCCACAGAGAAGTGGGGGTGTTGCAGGTAGAGGGCCTAATGACTCTCGGGTGATCTTTAGCTCCCTAGGAGCCATTCTTCATCCCATCTTCTCTGTGGCAGACATAACATCTTGATACACAGATAAAAATCTTTGAATATAGCAATATAACAAAACCCTGTTCTCCACTGATCAAAAGTCTAATAGCGCTACCAGATAACTTCTGAGGCCTAGAAGAAAGATTTCTTCACTTAACTGTAACCCACCTCTCTGATGTTTCCATCGATTTATTCATTCATTCATTCATTCATTCATTCATTCATTCATTTATTGTTCTAAAAGTGAATTTGGCTTTTTTCTCTTTTAAGAAAGCATTTAGTTGGGGGCTCATTTACAGTTTGAAAGGTTTAGTCCACTGTCATCATGGCAGGGAGTGTGTTGGTAGAAAGGCACACATGGTGCTGGAGAAGTAGCTGAGAGTTCTATACCTAGATCCTTAGAAATCAGGAAGAGAGAGACTCTGGGCTTGGAGTGGGTTTTCTGAAATCTCAAAGCCCATCCCCAGGGACTGATTTTCTCCAACCAGGCCACTCCCCTAACCCTTTCAAACAATGCCCCTCCCTGGTGATCAAGCATTCCTGTCTAGGAGCCTATAGAGCCATTCGCATTCAAACCACCACAGAAGTCTGGACTTTGCAAGGGCCAGGCTACAGGTATGGTGATTAAATAGACACAGGTTTAATCTCACCTGCTATGAGTTACTTTAGAAAGAACGCGGGTACCATAACATGAACCTGATGGGGCGATATATCGTTAAGGGAAGTTATTATTATCTTACCATCAGATGGTTTCTTCTTTTTTATTATTTAAAACAATTTTTACATTTAAATATACTTGATCATGTTTTCCCCTCTCCCAAGTCTTTCTAGATCCTCTCCTCCACCCCTCCCCACCCAAGTTAAAGTTCTTTCTCCAAAAAAAAACCCAAAAACTCAATGTAACAAGACCCTTAACCAAGAAAACAAAATAAAATACTACCAAAAAGGAAATTTAAAAAATGTATAACCAAATAAAACTACAAACAGAAAAATTGTGGAGTCCATTAGTTGTTGATCAATCAGTTCTAAGGCATGGCTTAGAGTGGTTGATATTCCCAGTGCCACTCTATTGGAGAAAACCGATTTCTTCTCCCAGCAAGGATAAAAGACAGCTCAGTTGTTAACCAATGGCTAGGTTTCTATTCATTGATTAATTTTTATATTTTTAAAAAAATGTATAACAAAATATAATAAAACAAAAACTATTACTTTGGAATTGAACAAGACAAACCAACAGAAAGAAAAGACCCCCAAAAGAAGGCACAAGAATCAGAGATCCACTCTTTCACAGACTCAGGAATTCCCCAAACCACTAATCTAGAAGTCATACTAGAAACACAGAGGACCTGGTGTACAGACCCAAGTAGGCCCTGTGCCTGCTGCTTCAGTCTCTGTGAGTTCGTGTGAGCTTTGAACATCCTGATTTAGAAGGTCTTGCTTTCTTGATGTCCTCCATTGCTTCTGGTTCTTACATGCTTTCTGCCACCTCTTCTGCATGGTTCTCTGAGCTCCAAGGGCAGGGATTTGAGGGGGACATCTCATTTAGGGCTGTCACAATGGAGACAACCCATTTAGGTTTCACAGTCTCACTCTCTGTGTAATGTCTGGCTGTGGACTCTATATTAGTTCCCACCTGCTGCTGGAAGAAGCTTCTCTGACCATAGCCAAATAAGGCACTGATCTAAGAGCTCAGCAGAAGATCATTATGGGTCATTTTATTACATTTTCCCCTTTTGTTTTTTAGATCAGTGTTATTTGGTTGCTTGGCTGTCTGGTCTAGGTTGAAACATACGAAGAGACAAAATGATAGGTAGGCAGCCTCAATCAATTTTACAAAAGTTGCATCTGCTAAATTTCTGCGATCGAGGAACACTTGCTGTTGATGTAACAGAGAATGTGGAGAGAAGCCAGCACAAGGGCCCCTGGCGAGTAAGGAAGGAATTAACTTGGGCTCCATTTTCAGACACACTATCGGGAATTTGGGGAAAGGTTTTGATGATATGTTAATAATCATAATACAGGGTAGAATCTCAGGGTACAGACACTGAGCAGAGAGGCCAGCGGAGGCCTTTGCTAATTCAGTTTAAAAAGTCTAAGCAGTAAAAAAATAAAAATAAAAAAAGTCTAAGCAGTAATGACTTATGACATAATGACAATGACATAAAGAGAGGTGTCATCTGAACTCCAGGAGAAGCATAAGCAGAGGACCCCCCCTTTTCTAATCTTTGTTTTCTAGAAATAGAAAACCTGAATGTTTGCTCTCTGTTGAAGAAGCCTATGAAGCAAGAGAAGATATACCCAAGGAGAAGGAGTGTCTGAGAGATGGGGACCCTGGGGGACAAGGACATCAAGTATGAATGTTGCTTCTGTGCACTCTCCCAGGTAGAGAAACACCTTGAAGGGATGAGCCAGCCCCTTAAAGAGGAGGCAATGGGTAAGTCCAAGGTTCAAATGGTAATTTGGGTGACTCTGTGACCAAGCCTTTCACCACAAAAAATTACAGGAGATGGATTTCTAGAGAAAAGAGTGGGGCTGTGCTTTACTTTGAGGGGCACACAGTTGACAGCCAAGTGTACATAGCAAAATCCCCAGTGAGTAAGGGCAGAGTTTCCGTCTGATGAGACACGATTTCTTGTGAAAACTGAAGGCTTTCTTTGGAGAATACGTTGGATCTAATATGGACATGAGATTGAACCTTTTAGGACAGTTTATAAGCCTGGTCTGGTCTTGAGAACCATTTAGATTCAACATGAAATCAGGGGACACCCAAATAAGCAAAATGGCTTAACAGGTTATGATGGCTGCTGTCAAAATTTACGATCCCAGGGATCCACAAGTTCCTATGGCATCTACATATGAGCATATAAATCCACAGAGAGAGAGAGAGAGAGAGAGAGAGAGAGAGAGAGAGAGAGAGAGAGAGAGAGAGAGAGAGAGAGAGAATAAAAATGAACTTTAAAATTTTTTAAGCATTTTTAGGATATTTACTTCCTTAGGAGAATTGTTTTAAATTTTTGACAATCTCACGTATAACTAAAGGTGATTGTGTGCAGTTGCTACCACTCCGTGTTGTATTCTTACATTTATTTTATAAAACTTTTCAGAACTGGGATGATGGTACTCCTGCCAAAGGCCCAACAGTTCCCATAGATGGACTTGTGAAGGCCTGGTAGCAGGAACTGCTACAGACTGCCCAGATCATTGTCTTGCAGAACGTCTCTCAAATCACAGCGAAGGCTCTCCAGCCACGACACCTGCTCAGTGTCACAAAGGTCACTGCTTCAGATGCATCATAGAACCCTCCTCAGCTTACCTTTAAAAAGCTTCTTCACACACACCCCTTCCTCTGGCCTCCATGCCATGTTGATTCATTCCATAGGAAATAGCATTGTCCCTCAGGGACAGCCTCTGTCCGTCTGTCTGTCTCTTTTTCTCTGTCTCATTCTGTCTCTGTCTCTGTCTCTCTGTGTGTGTGTCTGTGTGTGTGTGTGTGAGTGTGTGTGTATGATGACTGGAGGGATGTGTAATATAAAATTATGGAAATTATGTTTATAACTCATGAGCATATTTTAAAATGTCAGGAAATAAGATCTGAGATATGACTAGAAATCCACAATGCATTCTCCAACAGGGTCCACTGATAGTGTTCTTTTTTTAGGGGGGAGGGGAAGGTTTTTTTAAAAATCCAAAGTAAGTCCAAAGAAAATGGTGCAATTTAAAAATATACATTAAATATATAAATTTCCAGTCTTCCCAAACCTCTTTTCTAGTTCCAAAACATGTAAAAAATTAAAATATTCATAATAAAATACATGACAGGAACTAATCATAATGGCACAGGCGTATTTGGTGAGCAGAGAGTGTTCTGGGAGTTCACGCAGACACACAAGCAGGATTCAGATAAACCCTAGAGAGTCACATCCCAGCTAGTACCAGGAAGATCACTGTTCCTGAGGAAAAAATGTCCACAGCTGTCAAAGGCAAAGATGGCAGAGCCACAAGAAGGCACTTAGACATCTTTGTTAGACTTCTTTGGATACGAACCTTGGCCATTATGTGACATAAATTTTTGTCTAAAGTTTTGGCTCTTTGTCTTGTCCCTGGAACTTTGGTGGCATTTGATGATGGGGAAGGAGTATTAGCTAGCCAAAGTCCTATGTAGCTTCCTCAATGGAGACATCAAAGAGAACATCAATGCTGTTGTAATACCTTTGAGACATAGGAGAAGGCCCAGCCCTTCCTGGGCATGGGGCATGAACCAAGCGTTGTTAAAGCTCTGTTGACAATTGGTAAGAATCACTGTTAGTATTAAACCAATTACTAGTATTTCCAATGTCTGCTTATCTATAATTAAGCAAAGATGTTGGGGTAAGACAATTATGTGCCCAGTTCACAGCTACTGGATCCCCTGCTGACCTAGTTACCCAAGCAAAAGCACTATCAGTTAAACAGGCAACTGGATGGTGCTGATGTTGGCTCTCAACAGATGCCATGCAATGAGAAAGTCACAGCGACTGCCCCAGCCAGGCTGTTTCAAAGTTTTGCATCAGAAATTCTTCTAGAAGCTTCAATAAACTTCAGATGTCCCTACAACTATTTTCACCTAGGCCTGCAGACTTTGCATTTACCCTGGAAGCCTATAATAGGTACCGTTATGATTGACACTAAGCCAGCAATGCTGAGATCGGTGCAAACATGAACCTTCATTATCATATCGGGCGTGCTGCTATAGGTGCAGATACAAACCTTCATTTGCATGTGAGGTGTCCGTAGCTTGTCTAATACCCGTTCTCTAGCCACAACATAGTAATGTGGGCTGATCTCAGAACAGGAAGACAGAAGCAACAGAGCAGGCTATGGTTTCTGGAAGAGTTCCAGAGATCTGTGAAATCTTTGAGGCTAAGAGTCTCAGATACCCTAGGCCTAGAGCTGTACGATTGGCTGCTGCCAAAGGCCAAAGAGTTTAAACACCCAGGGCTGACCAGGAGCTATAGCAGCAGCTGCTGCCCAGTGAGTGCCAAGGAGTCCACTCCCTGCACCATTTAGAAAAGTAGGACTCTCCTTTGAAATTTTTGGGTTTAAAAAAAAAAAAGAAAAGAAAAGAAAAAGAAAACAAACAAACAAAAAAAACTAGGGCTCACAAGACCAAAGACCTTCACAGATGGTATAACTTGAGGGCACCACCTGCTGCTGTCCCTGCCCACTTTTTGTCACCCCTTGCTGCTGAGGGGACCACATCTGGGTTGCCCAAAATGCTCTCAGGCAGCTGACTGGTAATAATCTCACTTGTGAGACTTCAAAAGATTGGTGAAACATGGTGGGAAAAAAACCCCAAGTATCAAGAAAATTTGAAAATTTTAAATTAGCCTGCTTTTAGTAGTGGTAGCCATTTAAGGACTTTAAAAAAAATTCAGCAATCTGGTCATTTCAGGGTATTCAAAGGCTTTTTCCAAAGAGGTCTCCTTGTAGAAGACGGGATTTTGGCCTCAAACTCTTTTCAATGGCTTCATGGTAGACGTTCCAGCCAAGCAACAGCGGGTCTTCCAGGACGAGAGAGATCGTGGGGTTGCCTCCAACCTCAAGGTAAATGCAGTGCAGCCACTAAAGATGAGACAATAGACAGAGTCAATGAAGACAAATCTTCCCAGGAAATAAATCTCACAGTTAGATAGCCATTTGATCTGTTAAACAACAATCAGTTAATCAATCAATCAACTAGAATCACATGTGTTATAGGGGAAACAGTGAATTCTCAGTCTGACGACAGTGGATTAACTACTGTGGGAGACTGTTTCCATGAAATGAAAATCTCTCTCTCTCTCTCTCTCTCTCTCTCTCTCTCTCTCTCTCTCTCTCTCTCTCTCTCTCTCCCTCTCTTGTTTCTCCCCTCTTCTGCATGTGCCTACTACATGTTAGGCTGCAGTATGAGACAGTCTATTGCCAGAAGTGTTAATTCAGCCTTGAACTTTTTTGCTTTCAGAAACTTGAGTGAAATAAACCCATTATTTATAAATCACCCAGTCTCAGATATTCTCCTACAGCAACAGAAGACAGAGAGCACTTCCTCAGCTAAAAAAGAACCTTGACAGAAAGCCTATAACTAACATTATTCTTAAGCAAGGAATAAAGAGGTATCCAGATTGTAATGATGAGAATGTACTTACTCTCAGAAGTCACCATCACCTATGTAGAAAATCCAATGGAATTTGCAAGGAAGCATCTATATTAGCAAGCAGGTTTTGTGTGCATAAGGTCTATAGCATAATTATCCCAAATCAATCTTATTTCCTTCTATTTTTCTGGGGGTTTTTTGTCCATTTTTTTTTTTCTTTTTTGGAGACAGGGTTTCTCTGGGTAGCCCTGGTTGCCCTGGAACTCACTCTGTAGATTGGGCTGACCTTGAATTTACAGAGATACACCTCTATCTCCCGAGTGCTGAGATTAAAGGTATATGCCACCACTGCCCAGGCATATTTCTTCATATTAGTAATAAACTAATAAAAATTGGAAGCAAAATAAAAAAAATAATGTAACTTCAATAGCTTCAATAGCATGATACTTTATAGTAATTCTAGCAAGAGAGATGCAAGACAGACAGTGAAAACCTACATGACATTGCTGGCAGATACTAGGAAATAGCAGTCTTTAGGGTTATCAATTTTCCTAAGAATGAGGGCTCATCATTGTCATGACTTTACATACCCCATTCTGATACAGAGGTTTAATATGATACCTACAAGAGTTTCAAATGTGCTTTTTATTAATACAACAAATTATTTCTAAAATTTATATGGAGATTCAAAGAACTTGATTACCTACATAGCTATGAAAATTAGATAATGAAAGGTTAGCCCAGCCTGATTTAACACCCTGGAGCTACTGTACTTAAGACAGCAGTGGCTTCAAAACAGACAAAAAGACTGAATGGACAGCATTGCAAACCAGAAATAGAGGCACACATGTATGTATGAGTGATGCTGGCAAAGGAAAACAAAGAGTTTCTGTAGGGAAAACTGTGTTTGACAAACAGCACGACACAAAAGGCAACCATATATAAAACTAAAAAAAAAATAAAACTCCCAATTAATGTTTTACACCATACCCTCAAATTAATTCAAAATGGATCATAAGTCTACAGGGGCTCAAGAAGCAATTATCTCAAGTTATAAAGCTTTAACATGCTAAGATCTACGATCTGAAGACGATGGAAAGACCTGAGAAGTAAACTCGTGTCCTACTGTTTACACCTGCTATAGTAAAATACTTGAGGCTGGACATTGTATAAAAACAGGTTTGTTTAGGACTAGGTTTATTCAGTTCATGTTCCATGGGTTAGAAAGTCAGCCGCGTGGCTCTGGCTGGATGAGCATCCCCTTTACGATGTCACACCATGGCAGACGGTGTCATGAGGGGGCACATACGTAGGAATTTCAGGAGTCACGCTTGCTTTGTCCCAGCAGAACTTAGCTGCTGTCTTTGGTTTATTGGGAGTTTACTACCCTGAATGGGAGTTTAATTTGTCAATTTTTAATGTATTAGTTAGGTTGATAATGAATTCTTTTAGTGTGTATTGTATTGTTATAATGAATTTAATGTTAAACCAACCTTGCATTCTAGAGATTAATACCATATGTTTATAATATGCACTAAATTTTAACTTTTTTGCAGGTATTCTCTGATATTAATGATCTTTGCAAGTATTTCGAGATGGTCATAGGTTTGTCATATTATTTTATTGTGATGCCTTTGATGTGGATTTATATTCATGTTATTCTTCCTATAAAAATTACAAATTAATTTTATTCCTCTTGTATTTTCTGAGAGTATGGTCAATACTATGTCATTACTTCTAACAAAACTTGGCAGACTTTACCCTTAAAGCCTTTGGATGCTGAACTTTTATGGAAGAAATTTCGATTATTAATTTTCTTTACTGATCTTTCTGTTGAGGTTTTCCAGTATTTCTTATGTCACTTTGGATTTTCTCGCTCTCATATTGTCTGATTTGTTTACAAGAGTCTCTTGTTGCTCCCTTCTAAGTCCTTACACACCTGTAGAGTTACTAGTGATAGGCCTGGTTTCACTCTCTGTTTTGAAAATATGCCTTTTAATGTGTACTTTTCTTTTGTATGGTTTTTGAAGTCTCTGAATAACTATTTAAGTTTATTGTATTTTATATTGATTGCATTAATATGTCATGTGTGTTATGAGATTAGCATTCCATGGTCAATGGAGGGCCCAGGGAGGGCATTCTAGACAATTCTGCTCCTTCTGGAATGGCTTTAGATGACAAAACATCAAGTATTACTTGGAGTCCTTTAGAGGAACAGCAATGACAGAGTGACTATATCGAAAGGGAATTTATTAGAGTGGCTTACAGGCTCTGGTCCAACTAGTCCAACAATGACTGTCTATCAACAGAAGGGCCAAGAATCCAGAAGTCGTTCAGTCCTCAAGGCTGGATGTCTCAGCTGGTCTTGAGTATACATCAGAGTCCCGAAGAAGTGAGCTCTAATGTCAGTTAAGAAATGGTCTTGCCAGTGAGTGTGAGGGCAAGCAGGCAAAAAGCAAATGCTTCCTTCTTCCGCCTCCTTTACATAGGCTGCTTGAAGAAGCAACCCAGATTAAAGGTGGATCTTCCCACTTCAAAATATCTGAGTTAAAGATGGTTCTTCTCACTTCAAATGATTTACTTAAGAAAAATCACTCACAGGTGTTCCCAGTCGTTTGAGTTTTCGTTAATTCCAGAAGTAGTAAAATGGACAACCAAGAATAGCCATCACACTTCAGAAAAACATCCCCAAACACAGGAAGTTAGGTCATCTACATGGTTCTTAGTGCTTCTAGGGTGAGCTTTGTTCCTCAGAGTTGGCGTGTTGGAGGTTTGGTCCTTGGTGTAGTGATGTTGATGAGATGGAAACCTAAGAGGTGGGGCTCATGAGAGGATTGGATGATTGGGAGTGTTCTGTCTGTAAGGAGTACAGTAACTACTGTAGGAAGGTTAGGGACTGAGGAGCAAGGGAGGCATCCAGTCCCTTTATTTTGCTCAACACTATACAAACAAGTCTACCAGGGGAGGAAAAGAAACTGAATGAACACAGATCTGATCTGAAGGTGTAGCTATCCTCATTTGCAGATTTCATGGTTCTGAAACCAGAAACTCCTGAACACCCCCACAGAAACTTAGTGTATGATAAATATGGTTTTAAAAGTTGTTAACCAATGGAGAAAATATGTTATTTTCATTAAGTGCATCTGAGAAAAACTTTGATCCACTTGCAGAAATGTGAACTTAGGCTCCTAAAGTTAATCCAAAATTTATTAAATATATCATTGTTATATGAAAATTTTAAAACCACAACTTCTAAAAGTAAGTAAAGCTTTTGTAACCTGGAATAGGGCAATTCAATTTTGTTTTTACTTTTAAAATTTATTTTGGGCCTCCTGCAGTCAGGCTGTTCCAATACTCACACACATGGGACCCTGCAATCTATAAGACCAACTGTGTCCCCAAACCCACCTAATCTCCTGTGACCTCAATGACTCCCTGAGAAATGGACAGCAACTGCACAGAGTGGACCAGAGGTGAGTGATCAGCCTTTCAGTTGAAGAGCCCAGACTCTAGGCCCCAAGCCTGACAGATTCCATATACCAAAATTAAATCAAGACCAGATAAACAATTTAAAAAGAAATAGAAGCAGTCATTAAAAGTTTCCTAAGCACTAAACACCCAGGACCAAATGGCTTCAGCACAGAATTCTACCAGCCCTTCAAAGATGAGATAATTCCAATACTCCTCAAATTGTTCCACACAATAAAACATTGCCAAACTGCTCTTATGAGGCCACAGTTACCCTGATATCCAAACCACCTAAAGATGCAACAAAGAAAAAGAACTATAGATCAATCCCCTTATGAACATTAATGCAAAAATAGTCAATAAATTACTGGCAAAAAAAAAACCAAGAAAACAACAAAAAATCATCCATCATGACCAAGTAGGCTTCATCCAAGAGATGGAGGGTTGGTTTAACATACAAAAATCTGTCAATGTAGCCCACCATATCAACAAACTGAAAGAAAAAACAAGAACATAGTATCATCTCATTAAATGCTGAAAAAACCTTCTACAAAATCCAATATCGCTTCATGATAAAGGTTTTGGAGATATCAGGGATACAAGGAACATACCTAAACATAATAAAAGCAATTTACAGCAAGCCGGCAGCCAACATCAAATTAAACAGAGAGAAACTCACAGCAATTCCACTAAAATCAGGAACAAGACAAAGCTGTCCACTCTCTCCATATCTATTCAATATAGTACTTTAAGTTCTAACTAGAGCAATAAGACAACAACATTAAGACTTTACAACAATTTCAAATATTTTATCTCTGTAAGACATCTTTAATACAATGAGAAGATGAATTACTAGTGGAAAAATAACTCCAAATATTGTATCTTATAAGGACCTGTATCTAGAAATAGTCTTCCTTAGCTCTTTAATAACATCCTTGTTAAAAGTCTGCTTGATATTTTACCAAAGAAGATGTGAGGATAGCTGAGAATTGTACATATGCATATAAATAATAGAACATGAATTTGAGATTACATTCTACATCATCAGTCACTAGAAAAATGCAAATCAAATGCCACCCTTCTACACCTTTCAAACCTGTTGGCACAACTACAATCCAAACTTTGATAATAGCAAGAACTGGCAAAGGCACAGAACCTAGAGTTCCCCTGTGGCTGCCAGAAGTGTGTTACAGAAACCCCAGGGTAATGCTTGTAACTCTTTAAAATTTTGAACTTATTACAAGATCTAGGAATTTCATTTCCAGGGTATGCTCAAGAGAAAAAATGTATAAGTCCATATAATGATTTATATACTTACATTTTTTAAAGGAGTAAATTTTTAGTGACTTATTTATTTTTATTTCATGTGCATTGGCATTTTGACTGCATATGTGTAAAACCAGAGTTATAGACAGTTGTGAGCTACCATGTGAGTGCTGGGAATTGAACCCAGTTCCTCTGGAAGAGCAGCCCATGATCTTAACCTCTGAGCCATTTCTCCAGTCCCTATACACTTGTGTTTACAGCAGAAGTTTCCATAGGAGCCAATGATCCACAATCCCCATCAGTGTGTACATGGAAAGAAACTGTAATTTTCTGAGCAGTGGAAAAGGGAATTGGGGTTTGTTTTCAGTTTGCTCATAATGATTAATGATACCGAGTATCATTTCAAATCAATGTTCTATATATGTGGATACACATATAAACTATTGCCACAGAAACAGGCAAAGGCAGAAGATTGTGTGGTGATATTGGAGAACTGGGAAGAGGCAGTAGGCAGACAGAGAAGGGACTCTAGATTGTGCAGGTGTGGGGAGAAGGAGAAAGGGTTGAAACCAGCAGGAGGCAAGGCTTAGTCAGCTAAGACTGCTACAGCCCCTTTGGAATGGCAATGCAACTGTATGGCTTTAGTAAGATCTTCAGTCTAGACTGAATCGGGTGGAGTTGCTGCTATTTCAAGTCGTTGAAAGCTTTTTTTTTTTTTTTTGTTATCCTGTCATTTTAAAAATTTAGCAAAACTGGAAAAAAACGCATGAACACTGCCAGTGTGTTTGCTCACACTGAAATAACAGGAGACTGGACGTGAGAAACTTTGTACTTTTGAATAGTAAGTACCTCATAAAAAGATGGTTGGTAAAGGAGCATGCACAACAACTATGCACTTGGGAAAAGGGGGTGGAACTCATCCAAAAAACCCAGCGACACTGTTGGCTTCAGGCTCCTGAAGCTCCCTGCCTTGGTCTACCTTGCATTCTGTCCCTGAAACACTGGAAAACGAGTTTTACAATACAGTAAACTCAAAAGTCCCATGCTTTTCAGTTTTCAAGACGCTTTGCCAAATTTCCTCAGACTCTTGCTTCTGTGTATCTGCCAACAATATAGATGCTAAACATTTCTAGGCATATTGAGATTGAAAGCACATTATCTGTGCAATGTGGATACTGTTCGGTTTAAAGCAGTCTGAAGATTTTATATGGAAACTTAACTCATAGCTTCACAATTAGCGAAAGATTTACATTTAGACATCTCGAGATGTAGCGTTTATACATTGCCATTTGGAGACTTTGCTTGGCCCTTATATCTGAAAACTGTTCCTGCCCAGTAATTTATAAGGTGCGGACTGCAGCTCACTAGGAGTCTGTGAGACTAAGTTGGGAACTTGTAAGCACAGACTATTTCTTTTCATGACTGAACATGAAAAAGAGAGAGAAAAGAGCTATATGGATCCCCGAGGGAGAGAGGTGGTGAAAGCACAGAATTCTTTCTTCCCTCCCCAGGCATGTGACGACTTGGCCTTTGATCTCAGATTTGGCAAGGGATTCGCTCTGACTGACAATGAGAGCTGCCCACAGTTGTCATCAGGGACTGACTGCACCAGTGTCCTGTGTCAGGTCCCCTTGGGCACCTGCATATTTCCGCAAAAGAAGGTTCTGGTGCAAGCGCGAAGTGACCGAGCAAGCTCGATCCTGGTTCTCACCGAGAGCCCATCTCAGCAGTTCCCACGTAATCCCAGTAGCCACACTGAGTGGGAAAGGATCTGCCTTGCTCTTGTTATTCAGTGCTTCCCAGCCAAGCTTACTGCAGCCCAGGGCTAGCATCACCCCGTGGACAGTTGTTCGTGGCGTATATGCTCTTTAAGAATGAATCCATGAGCTGGGCAGTGGTGGCGCACGCCTTTAATTCCAGCACTTGGGAGGCAGAGGCAGGCGAATCTCTGTGAGTTCGAGACCAGCCTGGTCTACAAGAGCTAGTTCCAGGACAGACTCCAAAACCACAGAGAAACCCTGTCTCGAAAAACCAAAAAAAAAAAAAAAAAAAAAAAAAAAAAAAAGAATCCATGTCTGTGCTGGTAGTGTAAACTATGCTTGACCATTTGACCAAAACTTTGAGAACTGTTTCCTTTGGTCTTAGGAAGATGCTGTGGATTTCCCTTAAGTAAAGGAATGCAGACAGAATTATCTTGTGTCTAGTATTCTGTCCTCATTTCTTCATTTTGGCAAACATCTGAGTCACTCAACTTATGAAAGGAACAGTTTATGTAGGTGCACAGTTTTGGAGGTTCTAGCCCATGGTTGGTCCTTCACTCTGGGTCTAAAGTGATGCAGTGCATGATGGGTACAGGTGTATGGTTGAGAAAAAAAACTGGTATTTAATGACCAGGACCCCAATGTCCTCTTCAAGGAACACCTCCAAAGACATAGGGAATCCCCCAGACTCTTTTGAATCTATTTGTACCTAGCTAGTGGTCAAACTGTGTGTGTGTGTGTGTGTGTGTGTGTGTGTGTGTTTCTAACACACCTGGCTGGAAGTATAGTGAAAACAGAGGAGAGTTCATTTAGACTACATCACCTATATACACTGAAAAGCCGAAGGCTTGCTGAAGGAAAGAATATTCAAAATTTTGCCAGACCTATTCTTTATTAAGAGGGGGCTGAAGAGGCCATTGTCCATGTAATAGGGGCACAAAATGACAGCTGCTTATGCAGCATGGCCATTTGGATCTCTGGACTGGAGTGTTCTGTAAACTCAGTCAAGTCCAGTTGAATGTGGGTGGCCTGGAAGGAACAAGAAGCCTCCTCTCAACAGCTCAATAAGCACAAGAATCCAAGTTCAAATCCCCCACATCCACAAAACAAGCTAAGAAAGGCTGCACATCGTAGGAGATGGAACATGGCTTTATGTCCTTCTCACTGTAGCTGTTGCAACTGTACATGCATAGGCATCTCATTTGCTTGATCGGAGGAATTTTCTATGATTTTTCTGAAAAAAATGTGTTCTATATTTCTGAAATTATTCTATGCCTACCATTCATAGATTTGATCTTTTAGTATTGTCTCACAGATCTTGACTGTTCCCTTCATACCTTCTTCTTCTGTTTGTCATTGCCAGTTCCCCCACCTTGTCTTCAGGTCTTGATATTCTCTATGTTCTGCGATCCATTACATTTGTAAGGTTTCCCCCTGGGTACTTTTTTCCTCTCATAATGTGTACATGTTAGTAGAGTGTATGTGGTATAAGTACACAGGTATATCTGTGTGTGTGTGTGTGTGTGTGTGTGTGTGTGTGTGTGTGTGCAATTGGAAGCCAGAGGAGAGTGTCAAATGTTTGTCTGCTTCTACTGATTTACACCTTATCAAGTCATAGTCTTTCCGAAAACCTAGAATTTGCATGTTTTTGGCTGGGTTGACAAACAGCAATGTCTATATCCCCAACATTGCTGAGGTTGCAGACATGGATGACCACACCTGCCCCTTTCCTGAAGTGCTGGGATCCAAATTCAAGTTCTCATGGCTTTGTGGCACAAGCTCTTAACAACCAAATCATCTCCTAGATGGAGTACATTATTTGATCTATAGGTTTTTGTTTGTTTGTTTTTTAATTTCAGTCTGCCTTCTCTTCTGTATTTCTAGCTCTTCCACTTTTATATATTATATTGCTTCCCTTATTACATCCAGGTATTTGTGTTCTCTTGGAACCCATTCTTTTACTTTCTTCCAAAAAATATTTATATTCATTTCTTTGTAATCTTTGGGATTTCATCTCACTAACTTTCACGGGAGTCTGACTGTAGGAAAGAGAACTTCTGAAGTCATGTCACCTTGGACTTCCATGTTTTTGCATTCTGTATTGGGACTCTTGCATCTGGGGTTGTTAGTGGGTGGAATTTTTAAAATTTGAATCACTGTATTCTTTTAGCAGAAGTGTTTAAGAAGGATTGGGCTGCAGTAGGGTTGAGATGTCTTTTTCTCTGGAAGATTGGGGTTCGAGGCACCAGCCTTGATGCCTAGCACTCCCCTGAGAGTAGAAATCTGTCTGCAAAAACAATCACCAAAGAAGGGTAGCTTCCTTTGTGCCAGTTACCGAAGACGCGAAGGGGCAGGGTTGTGCTGTCTGCTAAGACACTAGTCACTGTGGGGGAGTCCAAATGGCAGATGGGAAACACCACCCATTCATGTTGGCTGGGGAGAGAAAACTTGAAGAGGGAAGATTAAATAGAAGGGGTGATCATAGGGACAAACCAAGGAGAGAGGAGACAATTTTAACTAAATTAAAAGTCAAAGAAAGGGAAAGAAATACAATCAGATAGCAGAATGGACCCAGCTCTCAGGAGCCTGAGGCATGAAGACCCCACAAACCAGGGCAGAGTGTGCTTTGGAAAAAGACAATCAAAGATGATGAAATTAGGGAAAGAAGAGCTGTAGAGGGGACAAAAGCAGAGTGGTACAGTCCTGCTCGCTCGGTTATAACTGAGTATTAAAAGAACTAATGAAAAGAGAAGAAGGTGGGATAGGAATGGAGGTACAGATGTACCTGGCCAGAATGGCCTCAGTCCCAAGACTCTTGGCATTCCCATCCTGGCTCCCAGGAGCCTGTCGTACCCTTGGTTGTTTTTTGCAGGAACACCCTTTGGTGGCTCTCAAAGAATTCTTTTGAGATGCTATTCTCACCTCATGCTATCCTTTGGGAGCCTGAATTACATAGACTAGATGGAGCAACCCAGATCAAGCCTCTCTGCAGGCCACACCCCTGGGACATCCTTTAGGGGCCTTTGAGTCTCCCAAGAGTGTATGTCACAGACAGTCTCAGGTCATCAAACCACTGATGCACAGGGATCCTTATAAAACGTCTTCCAAGAGAGGGATTTCATGGCCTCTCTCTTCCATCTACCAGTGCTACTGTGCACCCCTCACCTGGCTTCCCCTTCTCCTTCTACTCTTTAAACTGCCCCTTAACAGAGATGCAAAGATTTGCTGAGCCTCTGTGCCTCCCTTAAGCTGTGGCTCCAGTCACTTGCCCTTGTGTAGGGAGCTCCCTAAGCTGGGCCAATCCTCAGAGATGAGCTCTGACCTTTCTCTTCATTGTCAAATGTTCTGTTTCAATTTGCTTTTAATGCTGGACTGTTGAGTTACCACCCGTCTCTTCTGATGTGTGTCTAGCTTTCTCTGGTTTCTTTCCCAAAGTTCCTGCCAGGCCGTCCGTCTCAGTCTGGACAAAACTCGCTTAGCATCTTTTAGTTTTAAATCCAGATGTTTTCCAAGAACACCTGGACTGTTTGTAAGGGTACTTCCCGCCATGACTATTTAATTGTCAGTGGCCAAGAGCACACAAACGAAGACAGATACCATATAAAACAGGGAACTACACCAAGCTCTTTCTATTGGATCTGTTTATGAGCTTTGCCGTTTTTATTGACTACAATTTACTGGGTACCAGAGAATTTTAAGGCCAGGAAACAATACTTTGGTATTTTCACCAAATGTGTGACTTGGAGACAGGTATTTTGGGTGTGACCATATGTGGTTGTGATTACCTAACACAGCTACAAATTTCCACGCTGCCTAGAGCACTCCATGGCCAAAACATCCTAGCACCTTGCAATGGCTTTACTGAGAAAGGTTTGAACGCTTGGTGCTCAGCTGCTGGTGAAACTTCTAGGTAATAGGCTCTAGATGGTGGACAATGGTTGCCAGGTGTGGACCTTGAAGGATTCTCCTGCCTGTAATCCAGTCTGGAGCTCTCTCTGCTTCCAGTCCACCATACCTGAGAAGCAGCCAAGCACTCTTCAGTGAACTCTGCCTCGCTGCCTTGCTGTGATGGGTTGAAACACCGACTTCACGTAGCCCCGTCCCGCTTGGGCTGCTTTTGTCTGTTACAAGGAAAGGGACTCACAGGGCTGGTGGAGGCTGAGTGATAGTGGAAGAACGGAGGTGCCTTCCTGGTGCTGAGCTCCCCCAACATCAACGTAAGAACACACTGTCAGCAGCCTGCATCATGGGAGAGGCAACACATTGAAAATCACCACACTCCACAGCCCCACACATCACAGCAGCTGTGCCCTCCCCAAGGTGCCCTCTGTCCTAGCTCTTTTCACCTCACTGTCTCTCACTCCCCAATTTACTATCACTGTTAAAAGGGCCACCTCTTTGCAGTGGCTTTTGTTTTCTCTTGTGATGTGCTTTGTTTGTTTGTTTGATTGATAGATTGATTGTTTTCTACCTGATATTCTGAACTGGCTTTAGTTCTACTTTCACTTAGAGCTATTCACTGAAGTCAGAAATGAGTTCTCTCTTACAGAATTATTCATCCTTAATAATCCTGTCTGCAGCACAAATTTTCACAAGGAAGGGTTTGTTTAGCAGTTAGAACACTTGCAGACTTTTACAGATTTGGCAATGGAACTTAGCTGTAGGTAATCTTAAATGAGATCATTGATTTCATGATGAAGATGATTATAGTTCTTTGAGACGCGTTTATATATGGAACCCGGAATTGGAGGCAACTTGCTTAGTGTGTGGTCATTTGAAAGGAAATGTTCCGCACTGTAACTCGGAGTCAATCACAGGAGGAAACCAAAGCCACTTTCGTTGTATGACCTTCACAGTTCAATATTAACTGGAAACCTGTTCCAAGTAGTGCATGTACGAAAAGCCTGGTCTCTGGACTCTTCCTCAGTACATGTATTATCAATCACTTCGTTTTGCTTTGGAACTCAGCAGAGTTGCCTCTGACCTCTCCAGACAGCTTGACTGAATTATAATAATAAATCATAAACACTCATTTTAAGTTACAATTTCATTATGACATTTGATCAGGAGCAACTTGATTTTTGCCTCGTGAAAATAAATGCTATAAATGCATAGATAACTCTATTGTTTTCACATGGCATCAAAATGATGTCAAAGTAATTATGATATATTAAGCTTGTAAATAGTTTCTTTTTGTTTAATTACAGAAAAATGTGAAATGTCTCTTTAGATGACATACAATTGTTTAATTAATATGAGAGTCTATATTCTTGGTACTTATCCCAAATATCTGTAGTTATTTTTGATCCTAACTGCCAATTGTAATTATCTTAAAAATGTTTGCTCTATTTTTGATATAATAAGGAGGAGAAAGTTAACAGAATGATAAACCAAATCCATGTTCTGTTGTGGCTGATGTTTTCTTTCTACCATCCCAGTAATTCTAAGGAAGAATTGACATTTAATTATATAAAAAGTCATCATTTTATTTATGCTGTACAAGCTGCCCAATTTAGTCCTTTTGAAAAAAGGAAGACCGGACATAGGAAGAAAAGAAGAAAGGGGAAGGGAGAAGAGAGAGGAAGTTAAAAAGCCAGAGTAATTCTTCCAGGGAATGTATGTTCTAGCATTCACACACAGAAAGGAATTTCATTTTCTTCTCTAAGGACGCCATCAAATGTCAGATACCTTTCTTTCAAAAAGTACACATTTTGTTAATTTTTTAGAATTTTATACAGTGTGTCTTAAGAAGAGACCACTTTGCAGCTGATGTCCTCTGGTCCGCTGGCTCTTACAGTCTTTCCGTGGACCTTCTACATTGTTCCCTGAGCCTTACACGTAGGGTTGTGTTGTCAATGCATTAATTGGGGACAAGCACCCCTTGGGTAGCTGATCTCTGCATTTTGACCAGTTGTGACTTTCTGTGGTGATCTCCATCTGCTGGGAAGAGAGCAGCTTCTTTGACGAGGAGGGAGCTACACTTATCCGTGGGTGTACGAACATTTAGGACACCTTCAGGAATCATACTGGCTTCGAAGAGCAGCAGTAATAGGTCCTCATCTAGGCGCCATGGCCTCACCAGCCATGGGGAGTTGGCAAAGTAGTGCCAGGTATAGATTCCCTATTAGTGAGTGTTCCTTAAGTCCAGTTAGAGAGCTGCCGGACACCCGCAGGACACAGGACACAAATGTCACTATTGTGCCATTACTAATACCTCATCTTCTTTTCCTGGAGGCACTGAGAGCAATGGCAGTATCCTTGTTGCTTTGGATTACCAGGCTTTCTCTGTGTGTGGTGGGGGGTCACCAACATGTTCCCAAATCAAGGCAAGGAGACTTCTCAATAGTTATGAAGGCTTGGCCTAGTTTAGGCTCTTTTATGACTACTTCTTTTTAAGTTAAATTAACCTGTGTTTCTTTATCTACCTTCTGCCTCAGGGTTTTTGTTTACTTTTCTTTCCTCCTGTCTGTCTTATTTCCACTGCTCCTCAGGTCTGCTAGCTGGCGGGGACTGCTTGGCTTCTGGCTCCAGGCATCTCCCTCATTCTCTCCTCTCTTCTGTTGTTCTTCCTCTGGATCCTAGATTTCTCTTTCTATTTACTCTCTCTGCCCTCCAGCCCCGCCTACCTTTTCTCTGCCTGGCTATTGGCCATACAGATCTTTATTAGACCAACCAGGTGCCTTAGGCAGGCAAGGTGAAAAGAATGTAACACGTCTTTCCTTAATTAAACAAACACAGCACAAGCAAAAGCAACACACCTAACACAGTTAAAGTGATATTCCACAGCATAAACACATGTAACACACCTAACACAGTTAAAGTGATATTCCACAGTATAAACACATGTAACACACCTAACACAGTTAAAGTGATATTCCACAGTATAAACACATGTAACACACCTAACACAGTTAAAGTGATATTCCACAGCATAAACACATGTAACACATCTTTACACAGTTAAAGTGATATTCCACAGTATAAACACATGTAACACACCTAACACAGTTAAAGTGATATTCCACAGTATAAACACATGTAACACACCTAACACAGTTAAAGTGATATTCCACAGTATAAACACATGTAACACACCTAACACAGTTAAAGTGATATTCCACAGTATAAACACATGTAACACACCTAACACAGTTAAAGTGATATTCCACAGCATAAACACATGTAACACATCTTTACACAGTTAAAGTGATATTCCACAGTATAAACACATGTAACACATCTTTACACAGTTAAAGTGATATTCCACAGCATAAACACATGTAACACATCTTTACACAGTTAAAGTGATATTCCACAGTATAAACACATGTAACACATCTTTACACAGTTAAAGTGATATTCCACAGCATAAACACATGTAACACATCTTTACACAGTTAAAGTGATATTCCACAGCATAAACACATGTAACACATCTTTGCCTAGTTAAAATATTCCACAACACAGAATCTCTTGGATTCCCCTAACCAACAATCCAAAAGGTGTTCCATACCTGCCTTTTACAGGTTGTTTTGTTATGTAGTATGTGGTTTCAGGAAAAAACATTGTTACCCTAAGTGTCATAACTTCTATTTACACACACACACACACACACACACACACACACACACACACACACACTTTATTTATTATTGTTTATAGTCCGACCACAGTTTCCCCTTCTTCCTTTCCACCCAGCCCCTTCCCCTCATTTCTGCCCCCCATCCACTCCTCCTCCATTTCTATTCAAAAAAAAGCAGACTTCCCATGGATACCAACTAAACTTGGCATATCAAGTTACAGTAAGACTAAACACCTCCCCTCTTATTAAGGTTGGACAAGGCAATCCAGTATGAGGTCTCAAAAGCAGACAAAAGAGTCAGAGAACAGTCCCTTCTCCCACTGTTAAGTGTCCCACGAGAAGACTAAGCTACACAACTGTCACATACATGCGGAGGGCCTAGATCAGTCCCGTGTAGGCTCCCTCGTTGTCAGTTTAGTCTCTGTGAGCACCTGTGAGCCCAGGTTAGTTAACTCTGTGAGTTTTCTTTGTTGACCTTGACTCCTCTTGCTCCTACAATCCTTCCTCCCCCACTTCTGCAGGATTCCAAGAACTCTGCCTAATGTGTGGCCATGGTCTCCGCAACTGTTTGTATCAGTTGCTGGATGAAACCTTTCTGATGACAATTAAGCCAGGCACCAATAGTAGGCAGGACAGATTGTGGGTCAAATGTCATGTGGCTTGGTTGATGCTCCAATCCTTCCACTAGAAGTCTTGCCTGAAGACAGGAGATGACCTGTTCAAGCTACGTATCCCCTCTTGCTAGGAGTCTAAGCTGGGCTCATCCTTTTAGATTGCTGGGAGTTTCCTTTGTACTAGGTTTCTACTCACCCTAAAAAGACCCTACTTTCCAATCTCTTTCAGGACCGTCCTCCTTCATCTCCCCACCTGATGGCTCATGTTCTCATCCCTACCTGCCCTCAGTCAACCCCCAAAATGTAGTCTATTTCCCCTTCTCAAGGAGATCCAAGCACACTCCCTTAAATCCTGCTTGTTACTTAGCCTCTCTGGGTCTGTGGATTGTAGCTTGCTTATCCTTTACTTTACAGTTGATATCCACCTATAAATGAGTACATAACATTTTTTTCTGTGTCTGGATTACCTCATTCGGGATAATTTTTCCTAGTTCCATCTATTTGCCTGCAAATTTCATGATGTCATTTTTTTTAACTGCTGAGTAATACTCCGTTGTGTAAATGTACCATATTTTCTTTACATATTCTGTTGAGGGATGTGTTCTGGCTATTATGAAAAAGTTGCTATGAACATAGCTGAGCAAGTGTCCTTGTGGTAGGATGGGATGTCCTTTGTGAATAGTCTTAGGAGTGGTATAGCTATGTCTTAAAGTAGACAGATTCCCAATTTTCTAAGAAACTGCCATATTGATTTCCAAAGTGGCTGTGAAAGTCTGTGCTTCCACCAAAAATGGAGGAGTTTTCCCCTTGCTCTACATCCTCTTCAGTATGAGTTGTCACTTGTGTTTTGGATCTTAGCCATTCTGATAGGTATAAGATGGAATCTCAGTCATTTTGATTTGCATTTCCTTTATGGCTAAAGATATTGAACATTTCTTTAAGTGTTTCTCAGCCATTTGAGATTATTCTGCTGAGAATTCTCTGTTTAGATCTGTACATCATGTTTTAATTGGATTTTTTGATGTCTAGTTTCTTGAGCTCTTTATATATTTTTGATTCCAGGCTGCTGTCAGATGTGGGGTTGGTGAAGATCTTTTTCCATTGTATAGGCTGTTGTTTTGTTCTATTGATGGTGTCCTTATCTTATAGAAGTTTTTATTTTGTTTTGTTTTGGGATTGGGAGGTTTTAATGACTGTTTGCATTTTACTAGGGTTTATAGTCTATTTAAATTATTTATCTGATCTTGATTAAACTTTGATAAGTAGTATCTATCAAGAAATTCGTCCATTTCTTTTATATCTTCTAATTTTGTAGAGTATAGATTTTCCTCAGAGTCTGTTATGTCTCCCATTTTGTTTTTGATGTTGTTAATTTGAATATTCTCTATCTGCCTTTTAGTTAGTTTTGATAAGGGTTTGTCTATCTTGTTGATTTTCTCAAAGAATCAACTCTTGGTTTCATTCTTTTTACTGTTCTCTGTTTCTATTTTATCAATTTCAGCCCTCAGCTTGATTCTTTCCTGTCATCTACTTCTCTTGGGTGAGTTTGTTTCTTTTTGTTCTAGAGCTTCAGGTGTGCTGTTACATTGATAGTATGAGTTTTCTTTTCAATTTTTTTATTAAGACACTTAATGTTATCCACTTTCTTCTTAGCACCACTTTCATTGTGCCTTGTAAGTTTGGGCATATTGTGCATTTATTTTCACTGAATTGTAGGGAGTCTTTAATTTGTTTCTTTATTTCTGCCTTGACCCAGTAGTCATTGAGCAGGGAGTTGTTTAGCTTCCTTGAACTTGTATACTTTCTATTGTTTCTTTTGTTGGTGCTGTCCAGCTTTAATCCATGGTGGTCTGAGAGGATAACAGGGTGCTATTTCAATCTTCTTGTATCTGTTGAGACTTGCTTGTGACTGATTATGCAATCAATTTTGGAGAATGTTCCATGAGATGCTGAGAAGAAGGTATATTGTTTTGTATTTCAGTGAAATGTTCTGTAGATAATTTTTAGGTTCATTTGATTCATAACATCTCTTAGTTCCAATATTTCTCTGCTTAGTTTTTGTCTGGATAACCTGTCGATTGGTGAAAGTGGGTATTGAAGTCTCTCATTATCAATGTGTGAGGTTCAAGGTATGATTTAAACATTAGTAGTGTTTCTTTTACAAATGTGGATATCACTGTGTTTGGAGCACAGATGTTAGGAACTGAAATGTCACCTTAGTGGACTTATTCTTTGGTGAGTATGAAATTTATTTCTCCATCTCTTTTGGTTAATTTTGATTTGAAGTCTATTTTGTTAGATATTAGAAAGAAGAGTTATACCATCTTGTTTCTTGGGACCATTTGCTTGAACAATCTTTTTCTGACCCTTTACTCTGAGGTAAATCTGTCTTTGATGTTGAGTAGCAGAAGGATGGATCCTGTTTTTGCACCTATTCTCTTAACATGTGTTCTTTTTAAAAAACTGGTAAATTGAGTCCTTTAATATTGAGTGACATTAATGACCAATGATTGTTAATTCCTGTTATTTTATTGTTGATAGCAATAGTGGCAGTGCATGTGTATGTGTTTCCCTTCTTTTAATTTTGTTGGTGTGAGATTATTTATTACCTGTATTTTCATGGGTATAGTTAGCCTCCTTAGGTTGGAGCTTTTCTTCTAGAACTTTCTGTAGGGCTGGACTTAAAGATAGATACTATTTAAATTTGACTTTATCATGGAATATCTTTTTTTTCCATCTACGGTAATTGAAAGTTTTGTTGGATATAGTAGTCTGGGCTGGCATCTGTGTTCTCTTAGAGTCTTGAAGAGATCTGTCCAGGCCATTCTAGCTTTTAAAATCTCCATTGAGAAGTCAGGTGTAATTCTAATAGGTCTTCTCTTATATGCTACTTGACTTTTTCCCTTGTAGATTTCAATATTCTTTCCTTATTCTGCATGTTTATTATTTTGATTATTATGTGGCACAGAGACTTTCTTTTCTGGTCTAATCTCTTTGGTGTTTTGTAAGTTTCTTGCATCTTTAGGTTAGGAAAGTTTTCTTCTATTTTGTTGAAGATATTTTCTGAGCCTTTGAGCGGGGTATAGTCTCTTTTTCTCTTCCTATTATTCCTAGGTTTTGTCTTTCCATAGTGTCCCCAGTTGCTTTGTATCAGGAACTTTTTAGATTTAACATTTTTTGACAACTGTATCAGTTTCTTCTTTTATATCTTCTATGCCTAAGATTTTCTCTTCAATCTCTTATATTTTGTTGGTGATACTTATATCTGTAGTTCCTGTTCAGAATCTGATATTCTAATGGAGAACTCAGCACAGCCATGATCCCTAGTTTCAGAGACAGAAGGATCACAGGCGGGTTATTTACAGCCATTTCCTATTGAAAGTTTCCTAAAAAGAGCCCTCAACTCCAAGCTTCTTTCCTTCCCCAAGGGAATGACTCACTGATGGCCTAAGGATGTAGCTCAGTGGTAGAACATTTGCCTAGAGTGTGTGACTCCCCAAATTTTATCAACAACGCCAGCAAACAAATAAACAAAGAACAAAAGCTGTTGCCATAACATGAGTGTTGTTGTTTAAAGGCTATGCAAAACTAGCATACCCTTCTGATGTCTTTTGTTGCTGTTGTTCTGCTTTTTTTTTTCCCAAGACAGAATCTCATTGCCTAGCTCTGGCTGTCCAGAAACTCCTTGTTCCAGGTTGACTCACAGAGATCCACCAGTTGTTGAAAAGGTATGCAAAACTAGCATACCTTTCGATGTCTTTTGTTGTTGTTATCTTTTTCTGTTTTGTTTATCAAGACAGGGTCTCACTAGTAGCTCTGAATGTCCTGGAACTCACTGTGTAGACCAGGCTGGCCTCAAACTCACAGAAACCAGCCTGCCTCTGTCTCCCAAGTGCTGCGATTAAAGGCATGTGCCCAGCCCTTTTTTTGTTTGACATTTTAAATAGTTATAAGAATGGGTTGAATTTGGAAAAAAGTTAGGGATATGTATCCCAAAAGTAATGCGTGAAGCCAGAAGACATGCATTGTTTCCACTTAGTGCCCGGCTCCCTGTCTTATGGCCCGTGCTCATCGGCTTTTGAAAGACAGTATACAAAGCACTGAAGTTCAACGGCAGCTTTGTCTACACATTACTGATTGGAGAGTATTGCACAAGTCGTATGAATAGGAGTCCCAGTTAGGGCTCTCTGATCAACTGTCAGAGCCTTCTGCGATCTGGCACAGGATGGTGCTCAGATGCCAAACTTAGGACACAAAAGGACCACTTCTCTTCCTCCAGTTCAGCGTCTGGACCCTGTCTTGGGCTGTCCAGAGAGTGGCAAGATGGCAAGTGAATTTAATTAAAGAAAATGCCTTAAGGAAGTTCTCCAACATTCTAGCATCTGCCGCTCACACTTGGAACAATGGCTGGAAGAGCCGGAAGAGGCAGCCTGCCCAAATTGTGTCAGATCTCACAGCAAGGGAGGTTGGATCTGTTTTAATCTAAATGCTTAGTTCCTAAAATGTGGTAGTGAATAGGGGAATCCTGGACGGAATGCTAAAGATTGGCCTGCAACTTGGGATGTAAGGAACGTGGCTGATTTCGATAAACAGCCCAAGCATTGCTTAAATGCAGGTGTTAGCTTCCTCACTGTGACACTGGGACTCCTGGAGAGGAGCTTTGTGACATACACTCCTTGAAACTAAAGAAGGGACCGGTCATTAAACTAATAGCTCCTTGGCGTATAGTGACTGCAGCCACTGTGGGCTGTAGTGGCTTAGTCGATGGTTGGGTTTTCACATTGGGTGGCCAGGAGCATACAACCTTCCAATCTGCCTTAGGTGAAGTTGTACTGCTTAACCGACAGCTTCTATAGCGAACTTTAAGCAGAGAATACCAACCGGAAGCTACAAGTTGTGTCTTCTGTTCCTTCCTTGTCTTATTTATGTTACCCTGTTGTTTTCTTTCACATATGTGCTTGTATATAGAAAACACCTCAAATTTTGCATATACTTCCCTTTACTGATATCAAAGTGTAGAAATATATATAGTGCAAGCCAGAAGATAAAATAAGCTTTAAGACAAAAGAAGTCACAATAAAGGGGGTTGCTTTATAAAATAGACAATATATCAAGAAACTATAGAAATTATAATTATATGTACATCTAGTAACAGACTAGCAAAATTTTATAGAAACTACATTGAGATTTATTAGAAAATTCTATAACACTTGAGCCTTCCATAACCCATATTCAATTATAAGGACCTTTATACAGAAGATCACCAAAATATCAGAAGACTTAGAAAATATTCTATGTCAACTCAACTAAACACCTACTGAACACAACCCCAGCAATAATGGTGGCTCTGTTCTTCAGTGCGTGTGAATTATTATCCAGGGTTGGAAATATCTCAGGCCATAAAACAACCTGCAGTAAGCTGTAAAAGACAAGCCTGATTTGGAATACATTATCTGACCAGCAAGGAACAAAGTTGGACATCAAATACAAGGTCTATTTCAGAAACTCATGTGCACATGGCAACCGCATAGGTCAAAAAAGAAATCGAAATAGAAATCAAAAAACATTTTTAGATGAGAAAAAATAAAGACCATGATAAAAACCTATTCAGGGTGTTTCTAGAACAATCCCTAGAGAGAAATTTGTAGATATCTGCAGTATATATAGATCAAGATCTTTATAAACACCTGTATTAAGAAAGATAAAAGATTGGCAATCAGGGTGCTGAACGTTCACTGGAAGATGATGGAAAGATTTGTGATCAATGTGCTGAACGCTCACTGGAAGATGACGGAAAATGAACGAAACTAAAGCAGGCAGAAGGTCACAAATTCTAGACGGCGCATCAGTTGCTCTTTTGTTGCTGCAATAAAAACGGAAAGAAGTAAAAAATATAAACTAAGTGAATATATTTGGTGTTCTCCACTTTGTGAATCTTCTCATGATACTTTTTGCCACTGTAGAAGTCAAGCCCTTCTTTTCTTGCGGCTAATACTATTTCAGGAGGCCATTCGTTGACATTAACAAAACTCAAAAGCATACTACTCAGTTGGACTCGCATGAATTTGTGTCTGTAATTAGGTCTCCTTTTCATTTCTTGTTTGCAGTGGTGTTTAAAAACAGGTTAGGAGCAATCTCTACCTCTGGCTGAAATATATCTGATGCACTGATTAAAAGCAAGTCTTCCTTTTTCTCTGAACAGAAAGAAAGAAAGAAAGAAAGAAAGAAAGAAAGAAAGAAAGAAAGAAAGAAAGAAAGAAAGAAAGAAAGAAAGAAAGAAACCATGGCAGAAGGCGACTTATGTGAGAGTTTCTTTCCCCTGCTGGTTTCAGAGATCTGAGAGTCCATCCTGGCAGGAGAAAGTTTGGTTGCAACTGGAGCGGGAACCCGAGAGACCACATCTTTAACCATCGTCACAAAGCAGAGAAAGCTGGAAGTGGAGCAAAGTCACAGATTCCCTGAGTCCACCCCAGTAATGCCTTATATCCAGCAGGGTGTATCTCCTAAGAGTTCTTTAGCATCCTCCCCAAACAGTGCTGCCAACTGGGAACCCAGTGTTCAAATAACAAGGCTATGGGGACATTTAAAACACCACAGAGTGGATATTAATAAAACAGAAATGACAAAATATAAAGAAAATCAATGAACCAAAAGCTCATTACCTATGAGGATCCACAGAATGAAGAACCCTCTGTGTACTTTCTAAAGAGGATAAAAGGTAAGAACTGGAAGAGATCACATCGTTCCTGACCATCCGCCTGGAGACAGCAGCTAGTGTGTGCTCACTGCAAGCATTTTTAATGGCAACAAACTCCAGAGAAAAGAAAATTAGGTCCAGATGACAGATTTGAGACACTGGAAAGTTTGAAATAGGTGAGAAAAGTATAAATAAATATGTATCATGTAAATTTTCATACAGAAATTTAAACAAATATATCCATGTAAATAAAATATGTAAAACAATAAGATTATTACTATTAACCAATGAATGGGGAGAATTCCAGATGTGATAGCCCACACCTGGAGCACCTGCATTCTCCCTCACACACAGTAATCACAAATAAAAAAGAAAGTAAAGTCAGCCACAAAATTACTTGATTAAAATGCATAAACTCCCCAAATAGCATAAAAGCTATTATAGCAGTAATTTAAAAGTACAGCTGAATTAAAGGAAGGCAAGAAAATGGGGGAAGGGGGAGGACTATGTAGACCAAAAAAATAAAAGAGCTTAAAAGTATAGCATGAGCGATTATCTATGAAGAATCTCAGTCTATGTATGTGCCTCTGCTCCCCAGTCACAGAAGGAAACATTTCAGATTAGGCTCATAAAAGTGTGCCTATTAAGACCTATCTATCAGGCCGGGTGGTGGTGGCGCACGCCTTTAATCCCAGCACTCGGGAGGCAGAGGCAGGCGGATCTCTAAGAGTTCGAAGCCAGCCTGGTCTACAAGAGCTAGTTCCAGGACAGGCACCAAAGCTACAGAGAAACCCTGTTTCGAAAAAAAACAAAAGAACAAAAAAAAAAAGACCTATCTATCTAAGGTAGAAAAATCAAAAATAAGTGCACTGTTCACACGAATGTGCACCAAAGCACATGGGATACCACTGGGTTAGCGCATCCAAAGGAAAGCCTAGCAGACGCTACTGTGGAATAATTTCAAAATAAGAAAGCAAAGGAACAGAACTGCACGTCTGAAAATACAAAACCGTACTGTAGTTTAAAAAAACGGCAGTGGGTCATCTCGTAACCACAGGATTTTATCGTCATGAAGTTCCAAGTGTATGATAGTAGCCATTTCATTATACTGCTGTAAACACAAAAATTAATAGTAAGGGCATTTAGAAGGTGTTTTTGATCCCATCATTTACTTGACTTAGAAGTGGACAGTTTGAGCAATAATTATGAAAGTTATAAATTATTTGTATTGTTCAATTAGCAAGTTTTAGTTAATGGAGACATATTTTGCATTCTCCTTAAAACAATGTGAATAATTCGGAGTCATGGCTCCTTTGGGAAAGACATTAGATTTATCTCTCTTCACAAAATATGTGTGTGTATGTGTGTGTGTGCAAGTATGTGTTTGTGCATATTTTATACACTGGGTGTTTCATTATTCGGGATATTTTATAATCATTGAAACATTAAAAATATATAAATGTTTTAAATGAATTATTATGCTTATTGAGAAACCCAATAAGGAAAGAAAGTACATAAAACTTCAGATTAAATGCCTTGTGTAAGAGACATTGTGAGTACAGCTAGAAGGTGTGGAGAAAGGTTAGAAAGGGAGAAAAGTTAGCTTACTTCTATAAATAAAGGTGAGGAAGTAATACACATAATACAGTAATCAAGTTTAGTTTGCATCTCTGTTTTTATATAGCTCGTGCTATTCAATTTTCACTTAGTAATTACCGTTTCTCCATCTTTCAAAAGGGCGACTGACGCCTGGGAAGGCCATGAAAGCAGCAAGAGACAGGGGTAGACTCAAAACCATAGTCCCATGATGATTCTGCTGCTTTGGATTTGGTGCTCAGGGTTGAGCCCGGGTCTTGCGCATGCTCAGTGCCCACCATCCCACAGAGCGACACTCTCAGCCTCAGTCCCACCACTCCTGCAGAGCTGGCACAAGCTACCACCACCAAGCTAGAAGACTCATCCAGCTAGAAGGTTGTAAATGACAAGCGCTATGAAAAGATTAAACAAATACAGTACGTGTACAAACTCAGCAACGAAGAAAATCTGGATTCAGACAACAATAACAAAAGAATCTGTTGGGGTTTTTTCTTATCCAATTAAAAGCAACTGGGTAAGAAGTCAGTTCCGATATTCAGTGCTGGAGAGACTGGGGGAAACTAGAAACTTTGAGACACTCTGGTGAAAATGTGGCGGAGCTTTTGATGAAACAGAACTTGGCACTGTTTATTAAATTACAGAGTGAATAAACCCTGCTCCATCTAAGCATAGAACACTGTGTGGCAGACGTGGCAGGACAAGACACCGTTTATGAAGAAGTGACCCTGTTGGTGCTTTGTCTTGGAGTTCTCAGTCTAAGCCACAAGTTTCTCTCTCTCTCTCTCTCTCTCTCTCTCTCTCTCTCTCTCTCTCTCTCTCTCTCACACACACACACACACACACACAGAAAACCAGAAACACAGAAATCTTTAGAGGATGCTAAATTCAAGGAGGCCACCTCATTAGCAACACTTCTCCCAGAGAGCAGCAGTCTCCATCTTGAAGTCATAGAATTGGTGACATGGAAAACATGAAGTCTCCTCACTCACCTGCCCTCAGGAAGTTTTCACAAATGCCTCTGCCTTTCTAATTGATCTTTTTCTCTCGGAAGAAGCTTAACAAGCCTTGGGGATAATCATTCCCAACATTCATCAAAGCTTGGACAACAATTTCCTAAAAGAAAATTTTAATTTATAGGCATCTCTCAGCCACTAGGCTGAGAAGTATTGCAATTGTAAGCATTTTTTTTTTTTGTAGATACACAATAGCCAAGCGATGTCTAATGGTAACTGGTGTGTTAGGACAGAGTGTTGAAGCTCTACCTTCACCTGGGGAGCACACACCTCAACATTGCTGAGCATCTTTATTAGACTGTTCCCCAAAGCAGAGGGCATGCTGCTCTTTAACATGGAATGTGGGACGTTTCCCCCCCCCCCCTTAGATATAGGTCATAAGTTTTTACACAGGCTTCGTCCTAATGACCATGCACATAAGGGTGAGATTTCTGGCTACAGACGTAACCATCTGTGGCCGCAGAGCAGCAAGACTCTGACACATCCAGATAGGGGTCCTTTCCAAGGCTCTGGTTTCATAAATTCCAGCCTTCCATCAACTGAGCCAGCTAGCAGGCAGTAAGGTGCTTGTGCCAAGCACCTAGCAGCTCCCCATTGTGACAGCATACTTTGTTGAAGGGGGGAACCACGGACACTGCTCAGCACAAAAACAAACAAACTAACAAATAAAATTTAGATGTCTGATTCCATGTGGACTTCCACAGAAATAAAACATACTTTGAGCCTCAAAATAAGATGCATATTATTGGCCCACAATATAGGTGAAATTGGATTATGATCTCCAGCGACATGTGTAATTTGAGTAGGACGTCTAAATGGAAGCCTTACATGCAGAGTTCTGCTCTACAACCCCACATTGAACACGAGGTGATGTTGACAAACCAGTTCTCGGCTTGGAAGCCTCCTCCCTCAAACACCGCCTTGTCAGGCTCTTTCTGAGCATGCGAGGGCTGCAAACACAGCAGAATGCCTGGCTGGGGAGGATGTGCTTCCTAGTGTCACCCCGACCATGCAGGACCAAGGCCGATGTTGGGAAGGTTTCCTGGGATTTTCTAAAGATTAACCTGCTTTTTCATTCTCCAGATCTCAGGTGTGAGCTGGCAAGTTAGCCATTAATTACAGGCTACGCGCGTGTTGTTTCCCGATAGTGCCGTAGACAGCGCTCTTGGCATCTGCACGCTCCAATGCCCTGCCAGATACTTGTACCATGACAAGTGAACTGTAACAGCAGAAACAGTACATTATTTTATTTGTGAGGAGCTATGGGAGATGGAAAAATATCAACTAATCTGGTAATTATGTTTCAAGAAACTTGATAATTAAAAAAAGACACCTACTAAGGAATCTGCCGAAACATGTGCTTAGTTTATGGGTACATGCCCCCTTCCAGCAGCTTACCACAAAATTATGGGTTAGAATTCCTCTATCTACCTCTTGATTCTTTCAACAAAAGATGCTAGGCCTAAAACCCTAGTGAGGTGGCTGAGACATTGTTCCCTGCTGAAGTTAGCAAAAATATAGATAGATAGATAGATAGATAGATAGATAGATAGATAGATAGATAGATAGATAGATAAATAAATAAATAGGAGTTTCCACCCAGGATAATTTAGAGTTCCCCAGGTTGTCTCTCAAGCCAGCATGGAAGCTGAGTGGGCAGGGCTCTCTGCAAGACCTTTTGTGTATTTTCTCATTTGGTGGCTGGCAGTATGCCCTGCTGATGGGAGAAGAAAGCAAGAGAAATGTCACTGAAAGTATACTTGGCAGTGACCATCTGGGACCCCTCTAAATGTCTGCACCAGGAGCAGGGGACCTCTAATCAGTCTGAAAGATTTCTGTAAATCTGGGGTCCATGGACACCCCAGAGTTATTTATGAGGAGATGCAAACCGAGTTTGTTCTTCTCACACTGAAAAGGTCAGACGGGCTGAGTTCTGCCATGCGTGTCTCAGTTATTTCTCATAACCCATTATGTGGGTGAAGGTCAGGGATCCGTAAAAGCCTGGATTATTCTGGTCCCTCTGGGCAGCATTCAGAAAACAGGTGGATGATGCCATTACCTCCAGTGCCAGGAGGGGTTTCTGCTGACAGTTGCATTGGTACATTTTAAATTTTTCATTATTATTAAGTAGTCTATTTTTCTTCCAACTTTGAAAACATGAATTAAAATCTTAAACTCCTCGTTACAGCATAAAGTTGATTTTCTAAATGAAGATTTGGAGGGCTCGGTAAAGTCTGTTTTACTCCTGTGCTGTTTTATGTTCTCTGGAGAGCCAGAAATATGAAAAACAAGTTTCTCCTACTCTTACGTTCTGGCTTCTTGTTGGGTGCAGTCAGCGATAAATTAAAACCGAATTATGGGGCAGGTTTTCTGCTGGAAGCATATCATGGAAAGGTAGCTGGAGTCCAGTCAAAAGTCTATGGAACAACTTAGACTGTGCCCTGACGAGGGGTCTCCTAGAAAAGAGCTGCCTGCAGGGGCTCAGAAATGCAAGCAGTAGTTCAGTTGGGCCAGGGAAGGTTGTCGTGTAGAGAGATGGGAACAAGAGTTCAGAGGCAAAGACCAAAGACAGCCACAGCTTGAGTTACAGCAAACGTTACGAGACTTTCCTACCCCAACCTACTAGTGAGATCTGGGAAACACGAAGGGAAATGAGAAATACAACCATCAAAGCAACAAAATCGGAAATTTTTTTTCATGTGTATTTTGTTACCAAAGTGTAACAGAATGTCACGATTGCGATGGATCATTTTGAGAGAAGAGGTCACACATGTAAAATATGCGTATATACGCAGGTGAATAAAATACATGTAAATACAGGTGTCCTATTTAGGTTTCTGTTGCTGGGATAAAACCATGACCAAACTGAGCTTAGGAAAGAAAAGGGTGTATTTGCCTTACACTTCCACATCACTGTCCACCTTGGAAGGAAGTCAGGACAGGAGTCGTAGCAGAGCCAGAAGCAGAACCGCCAGAGGGACGTCCTTGCTGGAGTTTATTTTGCTTCTGTTCTGCCCTGGAGTTTATTTTGCTTCTGTTCTGCCTGCTTCCTTATAAAAGCCAGGACCACCTACCCTGGGGTGGCTCCACCCACGGTGGGCTGGGTCCTCCCCCATCAAACAGCAATTAAGAAAACGTTCCACAAATATTCCAAAAGGCCAATCTGATGGAAATAACTCCTCAACTGAAGTTTCATCGTCCCGAGTGTGTCAAGTTAACAGCCAAGAACAGCTATCACAACACACATAATGTTTATATGGCGCACACCTTTAATCCCAGCACTTGGGAGGCAGAGGCAGGTGGATCTCTGTGAATTCGAAGCCAGCCTGGTCCACAGAGTGAGTTTCAGGACAGTCAGGGCTACACAGAGAAAACTTGTCCTGGAAAAAACCAAAAACCAAAACTATACACATATTTTGTGAAAGATAAAATAGCTACTAAATATCTATCTTAATACTGGATGTAAATATTCAAAAAAATAAAAGATATAATGGGTACACATTCTGTTTTTTTTGTCCAAACTCTGGCAAATATAGTTTCCTATAAATCCGCTCCATGATCTCAGCACTCAAAAAACTACAACAAAAAGATTGCCAGGATTCAAGGCCAGCCTGAACTACACAGTTATGCCTCTCTCAAAACAAAACAGACTAAGATAGACTGTCATTAAAAATCTCTTCCTACAAGTGAAGACATTTCAAGGTAGAATTTTAGAATTTCTCATTTGAATAGTAAGCATTTTCTTATCATTTAATCCAGTCATTTCCTCCTGTGCCTTTTCGGGGCATGACAGTCAATATTTGTCATGTGTTAGCTTTCTCCTCAATAATTAGAAGTACAAAAGTGTCATACATTAAAATATAAGTCTTTCCTTGAAAATTTTAGTAAGGGTTGGGAGATTGCTCAGTGGCTAAGGGCACTAGTTCCTCTTGCAGAGGATCCAGGTTTGATTCCCAACATCCACATGGTAGCTCAGACAAACCGTAACTCCAGTTCCAGGGGATCCAATACTCTTTTCTGACCTCCACAGGCACCTGGCATACACATGGTGCAAAAAAAAACATGTGCAAGCCAAACACTTATACACACAAAAAAGTAAATCTAAAAAAAAAAAAAAAAAAAAAAAAAAAGATAAAGAAAACTTTAATAATAGCCAGGCCGTGGTGGTGCACGCCTTTATTCTCAGCACTCAGGAGGCAGAGGCAGGTGGATCTCTGTGAGTTCAAAGCCAGCCTGATCTACAAGAGCTAGTTCCAGGACAGGCACCAAAGCTACAGAGAAACCTTGTCTCGAAAACAAAAACAAAAACAAAAACAAAAGAAAAAAGAAAAGAAAAGAAAAGAAAACTTTAATAAAATATTTGCAAGTTATTTGGCAAAAACAGAATCAAATTCAAATTGTTATTTTTTCAGAGCAGACGTTCTAATGAGAAATTTTGGTTCAGCCTCTCCTGGCACTGGATACCAGTTATATGGAAACTCGCCAGCTGCTAACACCAAAGTGCAGTAATTGACTGTGGAGTGTCCGGCTGTCAGGAAGACATTTCATTTATACCCCAGACACGGGAACATCACAAAACTGGGGTGGAAAGACTGTAAGAGGCAGACGTTCGGGAGGATACATCCATGAAACTGTATCTCCTGCTGCTAACAAGCCCAGTGGCTTCAGAAGCACACAGTGGCTGCTGTTGTCTGCATGAGACCTGAAGGAGATCAAGCCAGTCAGAATTTCACATTGGATGAGTGAGATCACATAACCCCACCCCAGCTAAAGAGCTGTTGACAGCTGATGGCTGCTGGAGCGGGGGGGGGGGTGAGTCAGTTTTCTTCAGGGACGAGAGCCCCAAAGTTGTCCATGTACCCCTGCACATGTGGGCAACACTAATAGAACTCAGTTTTGTGGATCTGAGCAAAATACATCATATCTATGTAGGAAATTCTCAAAGGAAAAAATATTTTAAAAGATATTTCCATAGAGGTACTGCAAAATAATAGAAAATTTCCTCACATACACAGGCCATGGATTCAGAGTATTTATCCCCAGGTGAGACTATTTCTGAAATCTATAAACACAGAAAAGCAGCCAATAGCAGCTGCGGGCTGGTATACATTTCAGCCCATAGATAGGAGTGTATGGGGGAAGTGAACTGTCGCACAGGGAATTTGTTCCTTTGTCTCCTGCATGCCAGTTTCAGGCATATATGCATAGTTATAGTCCATTTCACCCAGAGGAAACCGTGTTTATGCCGTGGCTCCCTAAGACTGAACAGAACTGAGACATCCCTATAGCCAAGTAACGCCCTGGTGCAACCCCCAGTCCATGCTAGCATAGATGGTGATGGAAACGCATCCACTTTGCTTCCAGGTGGATGAGTGAGCAACTGTGTACCATTCATAGCACCTGATAACAGTTGTAAATGACTGTGAAGTGTGTGTGTGTGTGTGTGTGTGAGAGAGAGAGAGAGAGAGAGACAGAGACAGAGACAGAGAGAGACAGAGAGACAGACAGAGAGAGACAGAGAGAAAGGAGAGAGAGGAGCCACAATATATTATACAGGTTGGAAAACAAAGGAATTGGTTCTCCCTACTATATTAGTGCCAGGGATTGAACTCAGGTAGTCAAACTTGGTAGCAAGCACCTTTAGCTGTTGAGCCATCATCCTGACTTCTAAACCAATATCTTAAATACATTTAGTAGTCATTTGTTCTAACTATCCCTTGCTTTTGTCTCATTTTGGTGCCAAGCAAGTTTCTGACAAAAGTACTGTATACTGAGACAAACCATTTTAGACTGATAGGGTGCTATGCCCTTATGTATTTTCCTCCTACCAAGAATTTGGATTTTCTTTGGGAATTGTTTTAGCAGTAGAATATGGTGGAAGCAGCAATATGTGGACAACTTTGGGCCTAATTACTAGTAGGTCTGGTGAGGTCCTCTGCTACCCTCTGAGTTTTTAACCACCATGAAGATAATTCAGGTGGTTCTACTAGAGAAAGAAGCACATGAAGGGGTGTGGAGGTGAAAGGGACCACGTGGAGACAGACCACAGAAAGAAGCATAGAGGCTAAAGGGACAGCAGTGAATTCCCAAACTCTGAAATTTCAATCTCCACCCATTTAGATGCAATTATGTAAGGGCCATTAAAGACCAGTAAAGAGAAGTCATATTTTAGACCATCCAGCCAAGTTAGTCATGAGACAGAGGAAAATGATTGCTTTAAGCCAGTAAATTCTGGTGTTACTTGGGTTAAAAACACAAAATTGGTACTTACAGTGTTGCCATACATACACTCTATATGGTGTGAGGTTGCCTTCGAGACCAGAAGGCACCGGAAGGAGCCTAACGCAAACTTTCCTTGGGAGCTTCAAATAGAAAAATGGAGGAGGCCACCTGGTATGGCATAGAAAGTTTGCAAAGATGTGGCAGGTGATATTTGCCATGGAGGTTGCTGCCTCGGTTCCGCTCTGGCTGAGGTTGCTGCCTTGGTTCCGCTCTGGCTGAGGTTGCTGCCAAGGCCTGCTCATTCCTCCATTGCTGGTGGGAGTGCAAACTGGTACAATTGCTTTGATATCAGTATGGTGATTTCTCAGAAAATTAGGAAACAACCTTCCTCAAGACCCAGCAATACCACTTTTAGGTATATATCCAAAAGATGTTCAATCATGCCACAAGGACATGTGCTCAACTATGCTCATAGCAGCTTTGTTTGTCATAGCCAGAACCTGGAAACAACCTAAATGCCCCTCGACCAAAGAATGGATAAGGAAAATGTGGTACATTTACACAATGGAATACTACACAGCAGAAAAAAATAATGATATCTTTAAATTTGCAGGCAAATGGATGGAGCTAGAAAACATCATATTGAGTGAGGTAACCCAGATACAGAAAGACAAATATAATATGTACTCACTCATAAGTGGCTTTTAGAATAAAGCAAAGAAAAGCCAGCCTACAATTCACAATCCTAGAGAACCCAGACAACAATGAGGACCCTAAGAGAGACATGGATCTAATCTACATGTGAAGTAGAAAAAGATAAGATCTCCTGAGTAAATTGGGTGCATGGGGACAATGGGAGAGGGAAGAAAGGGAGGGAGAGAAAGAGAGGGGAGCAGAGAAAAATATGTAACTCAATAAAAACAATTTTTAAAAAATCCTGAAGCCGGGCGGTGGTGGCGCACGCCTTTAATCCCAGCACTTGGGAGGCAGAGGCAGGCGGATCTCTGTGAGTTCGAGACCAGCCTGGTCTACAAGAGCTAGTGCCAGGACAGGCTCCAAAACCACAGAGAAACCCTGTCTCGAAAAACCAAAAAAAAAAAAAAAAAAAAAAAAAAAAAATCCTGAGATTTAGGAAAGATATGTGTCTAACTTAGTACACTTCAGTAAAAGCTGCTACCGGCTCCAGATAAACAAAAGTGAATATGACCCCAAACATTCCCTACCAAACATAAAGAAATACCTGATAGATATTTTTCTCTTTTGGAAGATTTTTTTTTCAACATGTTTTGTTTTACAATATAATACCTATAACAGTTGGTTAGGTAGGTTAAGGTTATGTGGTTTTACACACACATACACACACATATATACACATATATGTATATGTGCATATATATATGTACATACATATGTGTGTATATGTATAATATAAGAAAGTATGTAAGTTATTTTTTTAAAAGTGATTATAATGTATTACTTACTTATCACATATTTAGGATTAGAATTATACCTCTTATAATAAATTATTAAAATATGAATTATTTAGTTAAAAACAGAATGTGGAAGATGAAAATGAACTTATGAGAGCTGTAGATGTAGCTCAAATTTTACCTACAATACTAAAGATATTACTGTAGTTTTTGAATTTTTTAAACCTGAGAAACAAATACTTACATGGCCCACATGTGGAGCTATGTGCCTGTCAACACTCCATCGTTAGTAGAACTAGATAATCAGCTGCTATATTGGCTCACGGTTTGGCAGATTCTAGTCTGTGGTGGGCTGGTTTGTTGTTTTGGATCAGTTGCAGCAGTAGTCACACAAACCACTTATGTCGTGATAAGGGAACAGAAGAGAAAAGCAAAAGGATGCTAAAGGTCTACAGTCTTCTTTGAGAGCCTGTCCCCAGTGACCTAATGACCTCCCACTGGGCTCCATCTCTTAAAGGTCCCACCTGCAGAGCTAGCATGTTACTAGGTGAGATGCATCACGACAGCTCAAGTGTTAGGCATATTCATATTTATTTATGATTTCCGGACTATGTTGTTTAAAATACACATTAGCTTAAATGAGTGGGAAGTAGCTATCAGATGCATAGCAGATAAGTTATGGCTCAGTTATTCTCGGTTGTCATTTTGACCACATCTAGAATCAACTAAAACCCAGGCTTCTGGGCATGCCTGCGAGGGGTTTTCTTAACCAGAGTATTTGAATCAGGAAGACCCACCCTGAGTCTGAACCACACCTTCTGGTGGATGCCTAAGTAAAGGGACACGGAAGAAAGAAGCTTTGATTTTAGCCTGCTTGCCCTCACCCTGACTGGCAAGTTCACCTAGCCTGCTTTGGAGGTATTCCTTCCCTGGTACTCGATCTATTTCTTCAGGATTCCAATACAAACTGAAGAGCAAACTCAAGGGAGTTCCCCGTACTTGAGTACCAGATTGAGAATTCTGATGTCCAGTGCTGTGGACTACCAGATTCCCATCCTTTCCATCAATAATTTTTCAACCTGTGGGTCGTGAACCCTTTGGGAGTCAGGGATCACCTAAGACCACTGAAAAACACAGATATTTACATTATGATTCATAACAGTAGCAATTGTACAGCTATGAAGTAGCAATGAAATAATTTTATGCTTTGGGGTCACCACAACATGAGGAACTCTATCAAAGGGCCCCAGAATCAGGGAGGCTGAGAACCAGTGCTGTAGAAAATCCTAACTAATATGGATTGCAATACAGTTGTCTCTCAGTGTCTGTGGGGAAGAACTCTCAGGACTACCTCAGATACCAGCATCTGTGGATGCATAAGTCTCTCGAATGAGACAAAGTGATGATTGTATATAATTCAGGCATATCTTCTTGTATGGTTGAAACTACTTCTAGCCAGTATGTAACATCCAGTACGCTGTAAATGCTGTGTGAATAATTGCTAGACTGTATTATTTAGGTGAGAATGACAAGGAGAAAGGCTACAGATTGAGTATAGATGCAGTTTTTACATGTTTTTGACACAATGATGGCTGAATATGAGGATATGGATGTTGTATACTAAAGAGTAGGCTACAGAGCAGACATTATAAGCAAGACTTAAGTACTGGAGTTCGCTCTCAATACTTGTATTTATGCATGGAATGAGGAGCTGTGCTGTCTAGGGGTATGCTCCGTATGTGTGTGTGTATATGTGGGTGTGTGTCTGTCTGACTGTGTGTGTGTTTATCTCTGTGTGTGTTTGTCTGACTCTGTGTTTCTCCCTCCCCTTTTCTCTGTCTCTGTCTCTCTCTTTCTGTGTGTGCCCATGCCTGCACGTGTACTGTTAAGGAGAGTAGCAGATCACTGACTCTAGGAACCAACTGCCATCTGCAACAGCGCAGTTCTCACAGTATCGTATCCTGCTCTGGACAGATCTGGGATTCTGGTGTGGAAGATATAGGGTGGAGTGGAGTATATAGGGTGTCTAACAATCTTCCTCCAACTGAAACAGTCTATGTAAACTTTACGCAAGCTCGGGTCACCTCAGAAGGCAGAGTCTCATCTGAAGAATCGCCCGGATCAGACTGCTCTGTGCTTCCGCCTATGAGGCTTTTCGTAAATCGCTAATGGATGTGGGAACACCCAGGCTACTGCGGGCGATACCATCCCTAGACAGGTGGTGCTGGCTATTTAAGAAAGATAGCTGAACACGCACGAGGAGCAAGCCAGTAAAGGACCTTCCTCCACCATGTCTGCGCCAGTTCCTGCCTCCAGAGTTCCTGCCCTGGTTTCCCTCAACGATGGGCTGTGACAGGGCAGTGTAAGCCACATAAAACCTTTCCTTCCCAAGCTGGAGTTCGTCAGGACCCTATCACAGCAGCAGAAAGCCAACTAGGACAGAACTGGCACTAGGAAAGTGGGATGTTGCTGAGAGGGACCTGGCCATGTAGCCTTTATGCCTTGGACTGCTTTGTGGAAGGAAAGCCGAGGATTCGGGAACTTTAAGTTGGGAAAGATGTTGTGTGCTCAGAGCCTGATGAGCCGCGGTGGGTACCTGGACAATAACGCTGAGAGGTGCAGGTAACAGGGGTCTGGCTGTGACGTTTCAGAGCAGAGTTCGAGAGTTCCTTAGATGCCCTATTGAGACTCTTAACATCACATATTTGAGTTAATAATCTGTGGAGGTGAAGCCTTTGCTCTCCTGGATCTACCAATGCGGGTTAGCTGGAGCTGAAGAATCAGCTGTGAAATAAGAGACCATTTCCTCAGGGTCAGCACCACAGGTGCTGGGGTCCAGATAGGCCAAGGCTGCACCTCCAGCGGGCAGCCAGCTTGGCTATGTCTAGGATAGTCTCCTTCATGGTACTGGTTTCGAAGGCATGAAGAGTTGTGGAAGGCAGAGGAGGCTTGGCACTGTGTGACAGGGTCAGAGTCTCCCAGCAGAAGCGTCCTTGGGTGGACGTGAAGCTTCAGTTGGAGCAGAGACCCCGGGATGCTGGAAATGAAAGGCTGCTGGATGGTCCCACTCAGGAGCTGGCCTGAGTCTGTAGCACAAGGAAGGCATCTTTGTTGTGGAATGCAGAGCTGGAGAGGTGTGACTGTACAAACCATTTGCGGCCCAGAAAACGGTGAATTCCAGACATCAAACACCAAGCTTTTTATAGTTGGATTTGGGTTTTGCTTTGATCTGTTTGTGACTGTTCCCTGGTTCTTCCTCTTGAAGTAAGGAAGCATTTAACTTGCTTCTGATTTTTATAAGAGACTTCGGATTGTTAAAGACACTTGAACTTTCAGTGTTGACATTTTTAAAGACCGAGGAACTTTTAAAGCTGAGCTTGTGTTTCATACAGTGATAATAACATGATATCTTGGGGACGAACATGAGAGGTTACAGTTAATTGTGATGTGTTCGTGTGTCAAACTGACACAACTCAAGTCACCTTGGAAGAAGGAACCTCACCTAAAGAACTTCCCAGATTAGATTGACATGTGCTCATGTCTGTGGTACTTTTCCATTGTTAATTGATGTGGGAAGGCCCAGGTCACTATAGGTAGAGTCATCTATAGGCAGGTGGGCCTGGGCTATATAGGAAAGGCAGTTTGAATGAGCCAGAAGAAGCAAGCCAGTAAACGGTGTTCCTCCATGTTATCTGAGTCAGTTCCTGCCTCCAGGTTCCTGCTTGAATTCCTGCTCTGGTTTCCCTCAGTGCGGTACTCTTACAGAGCAGTGCAAGCTAAGTAAACCCTTTACATCACTACACCCGCCCATACCCACACCCCCACAAGCTGGTTTTGGTCAGTGTTTTACTCCAGTAACAAAGAGCAAGTTAGGACACTGTCCCTCCAGGAAACCACAGAGAGACTCAAGAAACAGCGTTCACATATCTCAGAAAGCTTGCCTAAACCTCCATGGTTCGCGAGTGCACCTTCACAAGGAAACAGCCCTTAGAAGAGGAGACTGGCTAGTCTTTCTGCAAGAGGAGAGTCTTCAACCTCAGCTGCCCGAACACTGCACAGAGAACCCCAGGTCCTCAGATTTCAGGAGTCATCACCTGTGTTGGAGTGAGCTTTAAGAGATACAATGACCCTTGCGTTTTATCTCCTCCTATAAGTAATGACTCACCCATTCTCTAGAGGTAACTTCTCATTCACTTCCCTGAAACCCTTCACCTTACTTCTCTAAGTAACCCCTCACCCATACTCCAGTAAGTACTCCAGTAAAAGCTCATCTGATCACCAAGTTGGTGATCTAGGGATGCGATCATCACTTTGGTCTATCACGGGTTCCCTGACTGGGATGAGTAGATGTATCACGTCTCCCCTAGAAAAGTCTCACACATCAGTCCTATTTCCAAGAGCTATCTATAACCAAGTTTGTGGGACCTAGAAATTATAAACCATGTAGGAATATTGAATACAGCTGGTGTTACTGACGCAGGACTAAAGAAGGCTTCTAGTGGATGTGACTTGAGCTATTTAAGTGGCCGAAGGAGAGATAGACCTGCCTTACACTGTTTTCAGAAGCCTGAACTCTGGACTGCTGTCAAGATAGACACACAAAAGCAAAGTGGATGAGTGTGAAAAGGATGTTTCTAACTGACAGTGTCTCTCAGCTATACAAGGTGGCTGCCTCTCTAGGAACATCTCTGTGCTCCTCATGGGCCGGAGGCTAAAACTGTAGAACTTTGGTCTTCCTCAAAATCAGTGGTTTCAAATGATCTCTGCTTAGTAGAAGGGAAACTGTACAGGAAATATGTTTCTAAATGTCTTCAGTTATAAATAAAGAACAGTTGCTCTCACCTTTGCCACGTCAATTCCAAACAGCAAGGCTATTTATAAGCAAATATGCCTTGTGTGTGGTAGGTCAAGACTATGATCTTTTCTTAATCTAACTACCTAAAAACAAAAGAAACTCACGTGGCAATGCTTTACGAGAATGCACTGTTCTGAGGAAACGTGGTGGCATCTCTCTGCAGTGTTAAAAGTGGAGAATGTGTATCCCTAAGCTCATGAAAACTGTTTTCAGTGTTCCCGCACAGCTCTTTCAGCGCACGTGAGTAGGAGGCCCAAGGAGATTAAGAGAAGAATTGCTCTTACTTTTTGCCATACAACTGTAGAGTTGAAGAAACAGTCTAGGAAAATTAAAGATGCTGTGAATTCAAAATTTTTGAAAAATTTGTTGTTTTGTTTTGTTTTGAAATGAACTCCAGAGAGAATTTCCGATGATGGCATGAAAGCAGAGGCTTCTTGTCGTTTCTGTGCCCAGATGGCTCTCCTAAGCACAAGTGAGAGCTGGAAAACTCCCTGAAAAACTATCAGTGATCATCTCAAAGAGCTCCGTGTTACAGAGGGCACCAGTCTGAGCCTGGAGTACAAAAGTGCTCTGGATATGTTCAAGTAAATATGGAAAGACGAAGACGGTCATAAGGTAATAAAGCTGGTAACTGATAACAAGCAATGATGAATATTAGAATAACAGTATGAAATAAGAGAAATTCAGCATGTAGGCGGTGTGGCATGTGGGGATACAAAAAAATGGATGTGTGGGCACAGGGGACAGTTAAGTGCTTATGGAGCGTGGACTTGTAGAACATAATAAATCATAGGCTTTATGGACACCTCCCTACGTGCTGGCTAATTGGAACAACTGGATTATAGACTGCAATTTGAGGACTCGACATTCTGGATTCTCTACCTTACAGGTCTCCCAGGTCTCCAAACTAGGCATTGGCCATGTTCTTCTTCTTTTTTTAAATCATAAAGAGGATTGTATGATGTTAAGTTTCCAGAGTGACTGTGAAAGTTACTCAAATTTCAAAAGTAAAATATTCCTAGTAAGTGTAAAATGAAAGAGGGGTTTTCTCATGATTTCCCAAGTTTCAATTCGTTGGCCATTGGACTTCGCCCACTTCGTGATGAATGGGACCTGTTATCGATGGCCGACTGGGTTTCTATTCCTGAGTCTGGGAAGAGACCTGTAAAGTCAGGAAACTTCAAGACAAATGGGGAGGTGAGAAAAGGTGGGATTTCAAGAGAGAGAATCAAAACGGATAAAATCAAGAAATTTGAAACTTGAGACTGATGCTAAGCAGTAGGTGACAAGAGCGGCCATCTTGTCCTTATGCAGCAGTAGGTGGCACTCGGCCATGGAAACCCAGCGCTCCTGTGGAGGGGGAATCTGGTTCCCTTCTCTTTGTTTCCATGGAGAGACTTGCGACTCCGGAATGCTGGCCTCTCTTCCTACTTACTCAAAGAGCTTAACAAATCAACTCAACTGTTTTTCTCCCTCTGTAGTCTCTCTCACTGGGCAGATATGACTATTCGGAGCTGTGGCAGGACAAGCAAATTCATTTTGGAGGAGCAGTGTTAACTGCATCGCTCAATTCACGTACTCAGGACCATAGACTCTAACCTAGACTGTGCATCCCTGTGTCAGAGGTGCTCAGAATCTCCCTTTGTCTGACTCATCCATCCCCTCAACATGTGAGGAAGGAGAAAATATATTTTCTTGAGTTCTCCTCATCTTGAATCAGACATCATTCTGGATGTATATGATAAAGTCCAACCTTAGAATCTTTTTCAATGGGCAAGCATATTGTTGAGAGTTCACGGGAGCACCTTCACTGTCCTATAGAGAAGACACGGTGTCGCAGCAGATTCCCTGATCCTCTGACTTCTAAACCCTCTTCTGTGATGTTTCCTTAGCCTCAGGCACCGGGACAGTATTGTAGATGTATCAGCTGGGGTAGGATCACCATGGTCAGTTGCTTTCTGCATTTTGACCATCTGTAGCTTTCTATGATGATTCCATCTGTTGAAAGAAGATGCTTCTTTGGTGAACAATGAAAGTCATGATTATCTTGGGTATGAGGAGACCAAAACAATGACAGCACCAGATGACACATCAACTCTGATAGGGTAAATCTCACAAGGTCCCATCCCTAGATGAAGAGTTATAGGCAATTAACAGCTTCTGAAAGAAGGAGAATCAGTCTTACCCAGGGATGAGTCCTCTAATTGGTTATATATATATATATATATATATATATATATATGGATTAAACAGATTATATATATATATTTATATTTATACACACATCTATATAGCATACAGATGTATGTGTAACAAAAAAATAATTAAAGAAAATGTTATGAATTTGAGAGGAAGTGTGTGAGGAAGTGTGTGGGAGGGAGACAAAGAAAGTATTGGAGGGAGGAGAGGGAGAGGTAAGAAAGATGTGAATACAGCACAGATGTCTGAAATTCAAAAAGGATATATTAGAAAAAGTTCCCATAGGATGAAACAATTAGAAACATGATGGTGAAATCTTGGCTTCTGCATCTCAACACCCCCATTGCTGGACGTGTGGTTTGGGAAAGAGGTGGCGTAATCTCTTTGGGTCCAGGTTTCCTTGTTTGTAGAAAGAGAGTAGTAAACTGTAATGCTGAGGCAAAAAGCCTGTAAACTCTAAGGCTAAACAAATGGGTGTGTTGTCACTAGCATGGGAACTGGGCGTCCCTGCTCCTCTCTGTATCAACTTTTCCCTCCCACCTGCTCTCACCAGTGGAGTCCCAGTTTTACTGTTTACCTGGTAAGCCACAATGTTTTCCTTGTGTCCAAACAAGAACTGACCCTTGGCCATGAACAGCAACGCAAACAGCTGAAAACAGCCGTGGATCTCACAGGATCTGCCACTGTCCTCTGCTGCTAGATTCTACATGCAGATTCTGGTATGAGCATCTTTTGCCTGTACTTCCACTCATTCACCTCGCTGCCCTAGACTCCTGCTTCCTGTATCTTCTTGTACTTATTTTCTGCTGTCAGGACCCTCCTGACTTTCCTGCCTGGCACTGGAAACAGCATCAAGATTCTCTGTGTTATTAACCCTTGCCTGGTTCACTTTTTCTTGGACTTTCAGATTTCCTATGTTAACAAATCATAGTGGTGAACTCTGGATGCAGTGCTGTTAACTCTCTCATATCTCAGCCATGAAGATCGGAGCTATGGATTACGGCTATGGAGTCAGGTGTTCTCCCTTACTTGGTCCCATAGCTCTAGTTGGCTGAACCTTATACTTCTCTTTGTAAAATAGAAACAAATGGAGTTATTGCTGAATAAAATAAGATAAGTTTGTGGTTAGTATGATGCTTGGTGTATGTTAAAAATATTATTAAAATTATATTAATTTAGGTGTTTAACCTTAATTTCTTGTTGTGATTTACTAAAATAAATTGTCTTGTTTTCCCCTTGAAACAGCATCTCACCATACTTCTCAGCTGTCCTGGAATTTACTATGTTGACCAGGATGGCCTTGAACTCAGAAATCCGTCTACCTCTCTCTGTTACCCAGTGAGTGCTGGGATGAAAGGTATGTGCCATCATACCTGGAAAACATCTGTCTTTCGACAGCCTCTGTGTTCCTTCCAAGTTAACAGGTCAGAAATCAATGCTATAATGGGAACATAGAAACGAGAAAGGCTAGAAGATTCATAATCTTTTTAGACTACTAAGATTAACATCTACTTAGTAGAAGTGGATATGACTACCAAGGAGGTTTGCATATTTGCAGTGATATCTATGCAGCTGTCTATACTTGCATGCACATATCTACACAGATATGCATATGTGCATGGAAGAAAAAAACAAGAAAGGGCAACTTTGTGCCATGAGCACATAGTGTACTGTGAGATTCAGAGGCATAATGTTATACGGGTCGCAGATAGCTCTTGACTCCTATCAGTTGTAGAATAAGTGAGTTCCAAATAACAATGGAAGATGTTAAAACCTCCCAGTCCAAGCCGTTTTTAGCAAGAGTGAAAGCTACGCTGATAGAAATCATCTAGAGATTTTCAGACAACAGGGTTTGAAGGGCAACACCAAAGGGATGTCCCAGAATAGCAGCGAGGGCACAGCCTTGGACAGCTGTGGAAGGACAGGTGCCGCTCTCACCCCAACACTGACTCTAGATGACTCTAGAGTCTACAGCTCAGCAAGCTTGCTAATGATAGGTATGGGGCTGAACAATCTCCAAGGGCCAAGATACACATACAAGACTAAAAATAAAGTGTGTGGTTCACGTTATTTTGATGGCACCTATGAATCAGCAGAGAGAGAAAAATTTTAAGAAAACAAAAAAATGAAAAAACAACCCACAGTTTACGAGGCTGCTCCTATCCAGCTGAACCAGCAGTTGTGGTTCTAACACTCCTGATAGATATGACCAAAAATGTACTGAGACTAAAACCATGATTTCTCTCTTCCAGCTCCTTAGAATATAGCCATTCCTGTCCTCTTGTGTGAGGTCAACTGGTGCGTCTTCACTGTATGATCTGGCTCTGCAATGGTCACTCTAGGCAGAATGAAGAACACTGTGGACGAGGACATCGTGGCAGTGATCTCTGGATCCGATGTGAAAAAGTCCATTCTTGGTCTGGGATTTACCAGGCCTCACTGCCAGTCATCTGGCCTGCCTTTCTATGAGATGCAGCCTGCTGAATGCTACTCTATAAGAACTACTGAAAACCACATAGATGAACTAGCAATGGAAACCCTGACTGGAAAGCATCTCAAATGCCCACTCCTTTGTGGTGTTGTCTGGGATACCATAACTGTGTGGAGGGACACTGCTGCTAAGTCAGAAGAAAGCAATAATGTGTATAGCTCTTCGGGGTCCTCGATTTGAAAACTGCAAATAGAACTTGATCCCTTTGATTTTATAAACATCACAGATGCAGCTGTGGGAAAATATGCTCATGAAGAAAAATGTAAGATTCAGGAGACTTTAAGGGTAAAAAGACCTGACGGCATAAAATGTAAAAGCAGGGAGTCAGGAGAACATATTAAGAATAATACGGAAACATTAGAGACAACACTGAATGGTCATGTGGGCTGTAGCCATAGTATAAATACAACCACTACAAACCAATAGAAACGGAAATGCAGTGTGAACTGTGGCAAGCAGAGGAAGCCCTGAGCGAGGGAAGTCCTGGGTGAGTGTGTGTTTGACATAGCAATAACCACATGGGTGTAGCACAGCCATACTCCCAGGGTGGGGCTCAGAGGGATGCAAAGCCATCCTCGGGGATCCTTTACAGATGTTTATAGTGTGCATATAAAACATCCACCAGATATTTACGGCCTGAAGACAGCTCCTCTGTAGAGACTGCTTCAACTAAATTTAGGTAAGCCTGTCTTTGTTGACCTGTACACATACACCTTGTCTGTTTGTTTATGTTAATGTAATAACCCTGCCTCCCTGCTCAACTCTTGATGAGTTTCCACAGAGCCCAGACCACTTGATCTCAGCTTTTCTCTGTACGTGTGTCTCTGTATGTCTGCCTTTCCTTCATTCCCTCACAGTCTCTATCAGGTCGACTCTGGGAGATTGTACAAGGAGTCAGTCAACAATGAACACACAAATCATAAAAGAATGAGGTATTAAGATGTTGTTTATAATTAAACAGGCATAGATTAACAAATTTAAACAATTGGATGCTAGGGTTTTTTGTTTTTTTGGTTTTTTTGGTTTTTTTTTTTGCCACATCTCCAAAACAAACAAAATAGTTGTGGTATATACTTTGTATGAAGATAACCAATGTTGGTGTCACTATGAATGATACAGTTTCTTTGACAATGATTATGAGAAATACTTATATCTTATGGGTACATATGCACATGCATAATCATACACATGTCCAAGCAATGTTATTCATGGAGGCAAATAACTAACGAGGAAATTATTTAAATGATTAATAAAGTAAGTACTAAGCTTGAATATTTGACCATTTAGCCCTGAAAAAGGACAGAAGACACATGCAATATTTTCATGATAAATTCTTAAGTGCAAAAAGCAAGTCACATGCCAACGCTAACATGTTTGTAAAACAAATAGTGTGTGTGCGGGCATATGGAGGTGTCAGAAAAAGTGTGCATTGAATTCCATCACTCTTCCAGTGCTGATGACTGCAATTGAATGGATGTAAATATGCTTATTTTCCTCCCTGGGTCTAAATTTATAACAAGATGTGTGATGTTGTCACATATTTCCTGTGATTCTTACAGATCCAATATGCTTTCATCAAATTATAAATGAGGACTATTTATAAGATATTAAGCTATACATTTCTTTAAATTATTTTTATAATTAAAATATAAGATGAATCTTGACATATCTAACGTGGAGCAGCTTTCAAAGACTTTCGACATGATATGTAATTCATTACAAATAGAATGGTAAGTCAGCATCCATCAAAATAAGTATTTTTACAGCCATAATTTTAGACATTATTTGAACAAAACCCATGTATCAGAAAGTAGGCAAAACAGGATTTTTTTTACAGAAAAGAAAATATTCTGGAATACATAGGATAAAATTAGAAACTGTTTTAAAATTTTCTTAGTGATATTTTTATGTATAAGAATCATGTTTGCAGCATGATATCCAAATGCCTTAATGTGCAGAATGAATGTTATTTTCCCTCATGTTTGAAACAAGCATAGAAAAAAAATGTGTCAGGTTGCTGGTGTCAGGGGTGCCTGCCTACTTATGCCTTCCATCACATAAAAAATGAAGAATGAAGAACTGGAAGAATTCTCGGGGATCTAATCCACAGCCAACGGCCCAATTGAACTTGTTTTGCAGATGAGAAGACTGGCGTCTTGGGAGGAGGAAGACCCACTGTGCATGGAGATGTGTGGATTTCTGTAGCTTGCGATCAAATCACCTACTTCCTTACATCCCCTGCTGCAGTATTGGACTCCCACGTGATGGAAGGAGAGAACTGACTCTCCCAACTTGTTCTCTGTCCTTCACATGTGGGCCGGGATACACGCGCACCATACATGCAAACACATGAAATAACTGATCACACTTCCTATAAATGGCTGCTTCTCTGGCTTATCAAAGCAGAGCAGTTGTAGAAAAGCTTTCTCTGTTCAAACCAGAGGCTCACACGAAGACACGGGATGGCAAGCTGGGCCTGGGCACACACCTGTAATCCCAGCGCTGGGGAACAGAGATAGGAAAATCTATGCTAATCTGGGGCTAGGTAAGGAACATCACTATATACAATGTCATGAGTTACAGGCTAGTTAAGGTATATAATAAGACTCTGTCTCTCAGTCTACACACACACACACACACACACACACACTCAGCAGCATTGTGTCCATGAGGGCTCACCAGACTAGATAAGTCCTGGATGTTCAGTGTCCTTTGTCTTAGTGGTAAATTCTTAAATTCTTTTTATGAGCACAAAGAATCTTGGGAAGCTAAAAAAAAAGGAAGGAAGGAAGGCAGGAAAGAAAGAAGAGAGAGAAGAAAGAAAAAGAAAACATCAGCTTTAAGACTAGTCCCTCTCTTCAGAAAAAGAAAAGAACAGAAATTTGGAAATAGTCAAATTATATTTGCATCAATTCATGTAAAACTTTATGCAAAAATGAGTTTTCAAAAGTGAATGAATTGACACAAGAATGCTATAGAATATATAACATTATATCTATGTATCTATATACATATTAATATATCTATATAATATATCCAGAGTATAGATAATTACAATGAGCTACTGGGTTATTCTGCTGGTGGGCAATTTGAAGAACTAATGAATACCTTATCTTTTCTACATTTGCAAACGAATAAATACTCTTATTGTTACTTGAGACATTTCCTTGGAGGAAAACACTGCAGTCACCAGTTTCCCCTGCCCAAGTCCAGTAGGTCCATCTTCTATTCTCTGCTTCTCACTGTGCCAGCCACAGGTTTCAAAGCCCCGTGCCCACCTCTGCAGGCACTCTTCCCGTGATATTAACATTGTCCTAATCACCAGCTTGACAGGTGCTTGAAAAATCTTTTGCCGTTGTAATCAAAAAATATACTCAACTTAAGCCGCTTGAATCCCTAACACAAACAAAGAGCTATGGAACATCTTCACTATGACTTATGTCATTGAGCCTGCAAAGTTTTGTGGCAGATATCACCTATCGCGGGACAGGAAAATGGCAACTTTAGTTACTGCATTTCTTCTAGTATGGTAGTCCACTAATGTGGGAAACGGGATGCTCCCCAGCTCGGAGTGTGTCCTTCCTCACCCAGGGGCTTGAGCCTTCATCTCTGGTCTCGTATCATACTTGTTTCTTCTCATTAAGCTCTGAACATAAGAGCTGTGTTGCTGCTCCTCAACCACCGCAAGTACCTTCTAATCTTACAGACTTCCGGCCAGCTCCCATCCTGCTGACTTGTTTTCTGTCAACGTGACCCAAACTAGAGTCATAGGAAGGGAGAGAACCTCAGTTGAGGGAAGGCCTTCATTACATCTGGCTGTGGGACATTTTCTTAATTAATGGTGGATAGGGTAAGGCCCAGCCCGTGGTGGGTGGTGCCATCCCTGGGCTGCTGGTCCTGGCTTCTATAACAAAGTGAGGTGAGCAAGTCTTGTGGAACAAGCCAGTAAGCAGCACCCCTCCATGGCCTCTGCATCAGCTCCTGCCTCCAGTTCTCTGTCTGAGTTCTGGCCCTGACTGCTTTGTGGTCAGCAGTGCTGAGGAAGCACAAGGAAATGAAGCCCTTTCCTCCCCAACATGCTTTTGGCCATGGAGTTTCATAGCCTCAGTAGTAACCCTAACTAGGATACCCTCTTTCTTATACACTCTTCACAAAGAGTCTCACATATGGGCCCCTTCCTACCTTTCCGCTTATCCAGTCTGTGCTGGTTTGCATGAACATTTGTACAACTTGCCACCAGCTGGTTTGGGAAGGTTTAGGGGGTATAGCCCTGCTGGAGGAAGTCTATCACTGGGGACAGGCTTTGAGATAAACTTTACATGGGCCACTTACAGCTCACTCCTGGAGTCACCATTTGTAGTGAAAGATGCGCATGTGCACGCTCGTCTTCCTGCAGCTGCAGCGAGGCCTTCCGCCTGCGGCCATGCTCCCCCCTCTTACACTCCTGGAGGCATAAGCCCCCAAATTCTTCTATAAATTGCCTTTGTCGTGGTTTTTATTTCTCAGCAGCAGAAAAGTAGCCAATACACAGGCCTGTTCCCTTACCTAAGAGACAATTACCATCAACAGTGACCAGTCACTAGCTTGTACCACTCTACTTTAAAGCTCGGCAGAGCCTGAAGAAATACTGGCTGAATTTCTAAGTTTATTTTATCAGTCCCCCCTCATAAAAATGCACACTGTCTAGCTCCCTGCTTTGCCCTGGCACCTGAACGCCACCTAGTAGGTACCCGACAAGCATTCAATGGTGAGTACTTGGATGTCTTTACCTTGCGAAGATCCAACTAAACATACAGGAGGTAAAGAAAACTCTGTAAAGACACACACAAAAAAAGTATAAAATTTGGCTCTTGCTCCTACAACCTGTCCCCTAGCACCTGGCACGTCCTTCTGCAGAAAAAGGCTAAATTAGATTCAAACCATGGGGTGGATTTAACAGCTACTAAAAATAAGTATCAACACATAAATTTGGATGTTAGCAAATCCCACTCCAGATCTTTAAACTAATTCTACGTACGCAATATAAACTTAGCATATCTGTCTTAAAAAATACCACATGTCAAAGGCTTAATTCGAAGGAAGCTTGGGAAATTATTGTGTGATCTTTCAAGGCCTGCTAGATCGACACAAGCGTGATGGAGCACGTCCTGGAGGAGACTTGGAGTCTGTAAGGGAGAGAGGTGGGGGGGGGGGGGGGTAGCGCAGGTACCAGGGTTTTCAGGTAGCGAGAGCTGAATGGACTCACGTATATTTATGTGCGCCCTTCTTGTCAGTACGTTGGACTGGTTTCTCTCACCTTCTCATCACCGTCAAAAGACGCAATATACATCCGCTGAGTGAATGAGAGACTCCGGGCTTGTGATTGAAATGAGAATAGATGGTGGCCGTTGTTACCAAGCAGTTTGTACACACGATACGGAGAACGTTAGAGAGCAGGATTCCTGTTGGACATTGGAAATGCATGGAACTTACCTAGAAATTTCTCTGGAAAGAGTTCCGCGGTGCCCTGGGGCATTGCGTCTTGAGAGTGTGCTACTTACTGACTTCTATGGGAGACCATTGTTCCTGACTGACATCCTCCGTAAAGTCCAACAGACCAATCGGAATGGGAGCAGTCTTCGATGGGAAAATATCACAGAAGCAAACTAGTCTTTGAAATGCAAAAGTTTACAAAGGTTTAATTAATGCAAAGGCTGTCTCCTTTGTGTAATCTTTTGAGCTACTTGGAAAGGAGTGGCTCCCTCCTTCTCAACCCTGCTCTACTCGGTACCTGGAGAGACACGGCCCACACTGCTCTGCTCCCGAGAACCCGCCCCTGTGCCACAGCTGCAGTAATGAGGGTCCTGATGGCCAATGAAGACTTCTAAAGTGAATTTGATGACATTCTGTTGTAGTTTCAGAATTTTAACCTGCATCAGAAAGCAGTGAGAGACTGGCTGTTAGTAGCTTAGGAAGGAAGGTGAAGCAGCAATATTTTAACCTGTTTCTCAAAAGTCTCATAGAAAACCACTTCAGTTCTGTCTTATGAGACAGTTTTGGAAGCTTGGGTTTCTGTTTCGTTTTTTTTTTTTTCTTTCTTTTTCCTGCTTATGTTTAGAATCAGAAGAAAGAGATGTGTCCTGTGTGGTTTTGTTGTGCAGGAAGAACAATAGGAAATTCTTTGCTGTGTTTCTACACAGGCTTGTTTATGTACTGAGACTTACTGGAGTTGTGTTCACCGTAGAAATATAGACATCGGAAAATTTGGTGCATAAATCATCACAATTTTCCATAATTGCAAAATATTATTCCACATAAGGCAACTTACTTTGTCAACACTGAAGACACTGGAAGTTCTCATTTCCTCCCTTAGCACTGTCTTTTGCTTTTATTTTTGTTTTTGTTTGAGACAGAGTCTCACTATGTATACCAGGCTAGCCTGAACTCACAGAGATCTTCCTGCCTCTGCCTCCACAGAGCTAGGACTGAAGCACCCCACCCTAAATTAAGTATTTTTTATATTTTAAATCTTTTTAATCGAGGGTCAGAAATGTGGTAAACAGATTTTAACTGTATATTACAGAATTACCCACAGAGAAGAAAAATAGAGGAATTTTAAGCTCTTGGATATTCATTTTCAGAAGTTTATAGCAGACATGACCTTGGCAATGTATAAATAAGATTCATAATTAATCATGGACCCATCCATTAAAAGTTACATCTTTAAAATTCCTAATATTATAAGGGAAAAAATTTGCTTCAGAAATCTGAAATTTTTTGCTCACAAAGTAAAATAAAATGTGAAGCTTTCAATATGTAGCTATTCCTTCCTTCTTAGTTGTCACTTATTAGAGACATTGCATCAGTGCTCCTGTTTCCATAGCAACAGTTGTTTGTACTATGGTGATAAAACAAATGAAATACATGGTCTCTTTTAAAAACCTTCAAGTCATTCAATCCAATGAGGCTGCCTCATAGAAACAAAAGGATGGATTACTCGACTTCAAACCCAATTTTATGCCTCACTGCTTAAAACACAGACAAAAACCTTACAAGTTTATTTTCAGTGCATGCAAAAATATTCAGGGAGTTGCAAACAACTGGCTTAAGGTCAGACATACAGGAAATAGTACAATTTGAATTTTAAAACCATAGTATCTAAGCTCGCTACACACCTGAGGTTCGCCACCACTTTGAAGTAGTCTGGGCCAGGTACCGATTCTCCAGCTGTTGCTAAAGTTCTAACTTATGACCCCAATTTTCATAATCACCAAGAGCTATCTGCACCCCTTAACAATACAGCCACAGAGCTATGAGCTTCCCTATTAGGAGGTACCCAGCTACAGCCTGCTCGGTTACCTCCTGGCCATAACAGGGGTCCGAGAAAGGAATCTCCTGGGTGAGAGTCTAAGCTGCCTTAACTGCTTTCTCTGTCTCCTAAGCACAGAACGTGGCTTCCTGCTCACTATTGCGTATGGCCGCGGGTACTCCAAATGTTTGTCATATTTGGTATTTGAAAAATGATCCTTCGTCTGAACAAGGGTTTTCAGAGCTCATTCCATAGGCTTCAGGTAAAACCAGGGGCCAGCCACAGACCTGAGAAACACAGGAAGAAGACGAATGGCCTGTGGGTATCTGTGGGCAGCCAAGGCTGTCTGTACTTCAGAAGCTGAGATGACTTTGTTTCAATTTTTTTTTCTTTTTTTTTTAGTTCACCGGGGCCCTTCCTTAGCACCCTCCTGTTCACTGAGCAATTTTCCTTGCTTAGGACTGTACAGGTCACTTGTAAACGTTTGTGACATTGAAGACTCTAAAATGTATTTGCCAAAGTCCTCCTGTCCTCACGGCTTTATCATCAGATGAGAAACGGTGTGGCCATTTCTGAACAGGGTGAGCTCTTTGAATTGACTGACATTCTGCAGATGCCCTAGTTCTGAAGGAAACTTAGGAAAGTCATCTGGTTCCAGGTCCATTCCCCTCTGAGCTAAATGACTGATACTCTCGCTCCGGTAGGTCCAAGGCTAGTCATAGCTGAAGAACACCCAGCAGGCACTGAGCCAGAGAACACCCACCATTCCACAGCCACGGCTCCGTGTAGCCCTCCGCACCCATCAGGGTGGGGACCACATAGAGAGTGACCTGTTTCCATTGGGCTTTGCTCTGGTCTCTTAGTTCCCTTAATGCCTGTATTGATGGTTGCAGAACACAGACTGGGAAATAATACCAATAAAGAGAACTTTCGGTATGTTCTTTTTGTTAAAATACATTATAATATTTTTAAAATCTCTTTCATGCTCTCTGCTTCTGTGAGAGAAGAGGGCTGAGGCTTTCGGAAGTGGTGGGTCCATTTTTCCTTTAAGACCAATTATAGGAAGCAAGTCATATCCATGAACATATGTAGATTTTGAGTGTTTAATGAGCAGAAGTTATGAGATGCGTTATAAAAGTGACAGCAAGTGTTGACAATCAGCAAGGCACCTGCCACAGTCATTACCACCCTCCCCAGTGTCCCCTTCTAAACATGGAAAGCCATTATAGTCCCTCATCTAGAAGTGGAGAATTGGGGAGTGCACACATATGTGCGATACTCATTAAGCAATTTACTCCAGATTCATGAGTCCCTCTCAATTATTTCTATATTAAATTTATTTAAAGTGGATACATCAAAATCATGAGCATTTTACCCACCTCGGGGTAAGAATGCCACGTGACATTCTGATACATGTGCACATTGCATGTTATTGGAAGCCTACCAAGCATCCTTCTCACCCCCAACATTTCTTCATTTTTTCATATTAAAAATATATAAAAATTCCCCACCCATATTTTAGAAGTGCACAGTCTATTGTCCTTTCTCTCACTTTCCGGGAAACAGCCTACATTATTGCTTGGGATGTCTGAGGAAGCCAACAGAATTCCCATCTTTATTTTAAATGGGTATTGTTTTCATCATGAATGTTTTCACTAATTCTGACTTTAAATTGCTTACAGTGTGTGTGTGTGTGTGTGTGTGTGTATACCTACATAGCACACAGCACACAAGTGGAAGAGGAAAACTTGTAGAAATCAGTGTTCTCTCCTTCCACCAGGTAAGTCTCAGGGATCAAACACTGATTTTCCAGCTTAGCAGCAAGCCCGTTTAGCCATCTCACCAGACCTAATGTTGGTATTAAATGTGCCATTAAACATTCTATATCTTGGCTACAGAGTTTATTGATACTTCTTAGATTGCCTGCCAGAGAATGCTTTCCTCACCTAACTCTGAAGCATCCTCATTGAAGGGTATGATAGATAATCGTAGACCCAATAATGAAGTATATGAAGCTCATGAAAATATTTAGAAGCTGGATACACAGAAATGAAACTTACAAACCATTTTTAAGAAGTTACCAGAGACAAGTGTAAACCACATTCTGCAAACTCTCTTGGCCCATCACGAAGTAGAGTCCACGTGTCAATCAAAGACCTGTGTGTCCAAGTTTCAATTTTAACAAGAGTTAAGATCATTCTAGTTTGCTGCTGTTCAACAACAAGATGATTTTTATTCTAAAGTGATACATCCATTCAAATTATTTTTACCATTTGTAAGATTTTTCTGAAGTGGAGGATTTTTGTGTTTATTAAGTGATGTCTGTATTATAAACATATTGTCCCCTTAATTAAGGTTTTCCCATTGATGTCATTACTTTTCAGAATCACAAATCATTTCTTTTCATCACATTTGCTTTAAACACCAGTTACTTATCTATAGCTCTTTGTGGGATTCCCCTCTGGATGCTGTGAATATGTTTTATTATCATTAGTTAATAAAGAAGCTGATTTGGCCTATGGCAGAGCAGAATAGAGCTAGGCAAGAAAGTTGAACGGAATACAGGGAGAAAGAAGGTGGAGTCAGGCAGACGCCATGTAGCTGCCCAAGAAGCAAATGTGAGGTAACAAACCACGAGCCTCGTGGGAAAATAGAAAAATAATACAAATGGATTAATTTGAGATGTAAGAGCTAGCTAGAAATGCACCTGAGCTGTTGGCCAAGCCGTGTTGTAAGTAATATAGTTTTTGTGTGGTTATTGGGGTCTGGGTGTCTGGGAAAAGAAAGTGCAGCTTCCATTTGCAATGTATTGTGAGCTGTGTGAACTCTGAGGAATGAACAGTATTACTCTTATCGAGCCTGCTTCCCTGGTTACCAGCAACTTTCACTCTGTATTTTTATGAGCCTTAAGAGTGTTTTAGCTGGTGGCGCAATTACCAGACTAGGGGATTTAAAACCATTGTAAGGGAGTACGCATGACAGCCAGCACACCACATGGGCCTGCTATTACAGCCCCACACCTCTGAAGGGAGGAATTTCTCTCGAGGCATAAGAACTCTCCACATTTGGAGTTTGTCTTCAGGGAATGCCTTTGAGTAGAGAAACAGTTAAACTACAGCCTCCTACTTCCCTCTGTGCCTCTCTTAATCTAAAACTCTTATACTGCTCCTTTCTGCTTGACAAATTCACAAGAACATCCAATATAATGAAATACACTCACGTTCTCCAGTGCTAGGATTCATAAAACAGGAAGAAGTAGGCTCCTGGCTCTTCTCAAGCAAGAGCAAGGGTAGCTATTTTTCTTTAGAGTGTGTGATTTTTCCATCACTTTACCTACTGCTCCAAATCTGTATTCATTTAAGAAGTCCCATTTGGCTCTTTGCCGAGGGCTGAGTCAGAATCGCTTGCCTACCAAAGAGTGGTCGCATCTGGCCTTGATCACGCTCCTGATCAGAGCAACCAAAGCCAAAGGTGAAACAAGGTGAGGGGATGAGAAGCCGAAAGCAGAACCTGGGTTGGGGATGACGGAAAAGGAGAGCCACAGTTAAGCACACATCCATAGCACGGCCCTGGGTTTACACAGCCCAGGTCCCTCTCCCCACCCACGGGCAGCCAGGAGTCTTCAGAGACTCGGTGTCCATCCATCACTTCTGCCCTGGCGGCTTGACTTTGAGCCTCAGATCACAAATGTGCACCGCCTTTTCATGGGTGACATCTGCATCTGACTGAGCATCCCTCCACAAAGGGACATCCATCATGCTGAGAGCGGAGTTTCGGGGGCAACTGTGATTAGAGACCCTGCAGGGGAACATAGAGGCCTGTGGGCACATTCCTCAGGCCGCTGTCCTTTGCCTTAGTGAATGTCTAACTTTAGAGTGGCCAGGAAGAAGGCTGTGTTTGTTGGAATGCCTAGGGGTTGATTCTCTTTCTCCAAGAGTGCAGCTCGGCACACTCATGTGTTCGTGTCAATTTGTAAAGCAATCGCAGGAGGAGTTCTTAAATATGGCTCTAGGGCTTAGAGGCCATTGAAGCTAAAGCATCTTGATTTGCTCCGTCAAAATTATTCAAGCCAAATGCCGTGACCTTCCCGTGACACTGTTCTCTCTCCATTGGACATTGAACATTTTCTGTTCCCAACATCAGGACCATAGAACTCAGTTCACTGACAATTGTGTCACTGGCGATTGTAAAACCCTGGAACTATGACAACCTGTCTATAAAACAATCACAGAAACACTAATATTAATGACTAAGTCACACGGTTGCATCTGAGCCGTGGTGGCTGTAGTTTCCTTTTCCCACGCCTTAGAGAATATTGGTGAGTTTGACTTTTGTTCCCTCCTCCTTCCAGACCTATCTCTGCCCCTCCCCCGTCCTTCCTCTTGCTCAGTCCCTCTGCTTCCCCAAGTGGGTAATTGGGAGACCTGCTAAGCCTCAGCCTCACCCCATTCGTCCTCTGATCTTTATTTGGAGTTTTTCTTCATTTCTAACCAGAAGCCTGATTTCTGTACATGCAGGGACTTCCAGATGCTTTGTGTCCTAGGTTCCAAGCTGAAACGGAGGTATGGTAACTTTAAAGCCCACACATTGTCCCGATCAATGCAAATAAACCTCTCTTGCCTAGTGGGAGATGGGAAGCCAGGAATACAGATTGAAAATAGAAGGATGCCTGCACTGGAATTCGGTCCAAAACTTTCAAGGACTGTCCTGAATGTTTTAAACCACAGGAGATGTTGAGGTTTGAGGCAGACTGAATTTGTAAAGAAAATGCCATGTGGGAAACTACTCCAAAAACCTGCGGTGTTCACAAGCTCCCAGGCTTGGTTGTCCCTAAACTTTAAGGTTTCTTTTCAGGAGAACTATATGCAAACATTTACAGAGAAAGTATTTTTAATTGGCCCCCTCACCTCCCTGCTCAGACTCTCACTCACTGGCCGCTAGTGCTCACCTGGGGTTATTTTGGTTTCCAAAGCCCTGGTCTAACTTTCAGGGTATAATCGAGAGTCCTTTTGAGCAAGAATCTATATTTCCTTGTTTCCACTCAATCCCCTTGGAATCCCAAAGAATATACAAAGGCAAAGAGTACACTTTTAAAGCATACTTCTTCTGCTGGTTTATTAAAATCTTCTTAAATACTTTTTTTTTTAACTTACCGGAAAATAACATTTAGACATATATTTTACATTCTGGCCTTATGGTTTAATGACACCTTTGTCTCAAAATCACGGGCATCATGGCTCTGATTGTTTGAAGCAATACAGGTCTTGTTGGGAAATGATTGGCAGTGGACTTTTTTCAGGGGGAAGGGGAAAGTATGAGATGCTGTGTTTCTCTCGCAGAGAGGCAGGCTGAAGGGGGAAGAGAAATGGGGAGGTGGCCTTTCCAATCATCCATTCCATACGACATGTATACCAGGACAACGGATTATCCCACTGACTGAAACTATCAAACAGTGCTGTATGTATTTTATCATTTTAAATGACGGTGAGTCTGATGGGGGATTCAAGGTTTTATAAATGGGAGCTCAGAAGATGCTGGCAGATTTGGTGTGATGACTCACAACACAGTTATAAAGCGGGTCCCACTAGTTCCTTCTCCCATCACGGTGAGCAAACACCTGGCAGGAAGCAGGGAGGAAGGATTGATTGGCGTTCATAGTCTGAGAGGCTAGAGTCCATCATGGTGTGGAAGGCGCGGTGATGGGAGCTGCTTATGGATGCGACTGCTGGAAGTGAGCTACCTGCTCACTTCTCGGCGGACCAGGCAAAGCAAGGGGAATTCTGGGGCTCACCTGGATTGCTCTTTCTTCCCTCATATGAAGATGAGTCTTCCTCCCATGAATCCTCTTTTGAAACCTCTCACTGACAAACCCAAAGGTGTGGGGACGCGGATCTTGTTCCATTGGGTTCTCAAGTCTCCTGTCTGTGCCTCAGACCTTGCTCCCCCATCCTGCCATCCTTTAGTCCTTCTCTAATACACCATGTTGTAATGTGTAACAGAGGTGGAGAACCTTTTGTCAAAGGCCAGACGAGATGGCTATCTCCAGCGCTCTGTCCATCTCCACCTATAGATGTACTAGGATGCTATCAGAGACACTCTTCCCAAAGGCAGTGTGTCAGATGCTTTTGTCCTGCTTTCTACAGCGCTGGTCCTGACTAGCTTAGAACCAGTAACATGCTAGGAGAGTAGAAACATTTCCTAATGGGCTAGCATTCCTCAGTCCCAGATTTACAGCAAAGAGATGATCTCGGAGCCTCCTCGTGTCTGAGCACAGGGCTGACAGGCTCAGCACTGATGGCCAGACTCTCCTGGCCTCTGGCCCTGAGGCCACTTTGAACCGTCTGTCTCCTGGTTGTTGGGAAACACTCCTAGATTCCTGCACTGTTGGATGGCGGGCTCCCCTTTTCAGTTAAAAGTATTAGGAATAGACGACGTTTCTTTGAAGCCACCTTCCCGAAATCTTGGGATAAAGCTGTTAATCAGCTAAACTGTAATCCTGGATCAGATTTCTGCCCATGTCAGGACTGCCTCGATGACACGGCCCAGGCCTGAAATGGAGCTGCTGGCTTGGAAGCCAGCTGTCTCCAGTGTCACATTCTCTAAGTCCTCCATTGCTAGAACTCTTCCCAGAGTTCTATGCTCCACTACGCCTCCTCCTTCCAGATCTCAACTGTCACAATACAGCAGTAACTACTTGACTCCAACCGGGTAAGAATGGGGCTTTGTGGGTGAAGAATTAGCTATGAGGCAGAAGGGTTGTGCTACAGAGAGATCATTAATTTCACTATTTGGAGAGGTGTTTAAAACCAAATGTATTTGGGAAGCAATTTTACCCACAAAATGGTATATATTCAAATAAGGCCACAACAACCTAAGATTCACCATTTGACACATGCAAACTGCATACAAATATTGAACAGTAGGAAACTGGATCCCTGGGAAGATTGATATTGGAACCCTGAAACCAAGTCCGAGCTTGATAGCCCCATGTATAGAAAGTCAACCCACTCCAGTTCAAACTGCCGAGGACTGCGTCATTTGGCTGAAGAGCCACTAGAGATGAGGGGAGCAAGCATGAGGCGAAGAGACAGTCAGGACCACATATAAGTGTCTGAGGCTGGATTAAACTTGCTCAAGCTGGATTGCATTGCATTGGTCCTCTGCACAGCAACTCCATGTCTCAGATAAGACCCATGTCTCTTGTGCCTTCAAGTGGTCTCAGGGAACAAGTACAGAGCTCCGGCCATGGCGGTTGCTAACGTAGTATTTGAGGAGGGATTTAGATACCCCCCAAGAATTTCCTGAGCCACCACTTCAGTGCTTCTGTTTGTTCACCAACCTATCTCTAAGCAAGGTCTGTGTGTCTCAATTATCTCCCGTCACTTTCCTCAACAATAGAAGCCACCAAGGTCAACCATGCATCATTTGGGTCTTTTAATCTTTGTCCAGAAATGTTAGAGCTTTCTTCTTATTGTTCTGGAAGAATCTTCCAAGCAGTTCAAGGACTGACTAAAGATTGCAGAATTCACATGTTTCTGCCAAAAAGTGCTTAATATTAATACCAAAAAGAAATAGTATTAGTCCTAAAGTCATGCCGGAGCAGGTTCAGGCAGAGAACAAAGCATGTCGTGTGTGGATTGCCCAACTAGCGTGCTTCTCATAACACTGACGCTATTGTCAGCAATAACAAAGCCCGAGAAAAGGCCTTGGCAGAGGTACTGTACATTTATTTGTTTTTGAGCTTTGATAATAAGTTGGCTGTGATGTGATCTTTATTATACTGAGACATGTAAAACGCAGCTTGTTTTTAAAAACTTCTGCCAATGACTGACAGATGTTTATTTCAATGGCACCCAGGGCTCTGCATGTCTCGTGGCTTTCTGTTCTTGCTCGCTTTTCCACACCGGGCTTCCCAGGTACAGACGACATGCCTGGACTGATTTCAGCTTGTTATACAGCCCCCTGTTGCAGCAGCCCCTTTGGCTCTTACTGTATGCCATGGCCACAGAACTCCAGTTTAGTTATGAGATAGCCAATGGACCAGCATTCATGTTTCGTCTGGGACAGTTTTGCCTAAGATCAAACTATGCGCTGCATTCCCTGTTGTAGGGGTTTAGGCATAATTTTGTGCGTGCAGCAGTGAATTTACCCAAGTCAGAGTAGTTGATACGTCCTGGCTTTAATAGACCTATTGCCTTAAGAGAAATCCATCCTAAGGAGTCAAGGGGGTTACATTGTAGAATTTGAGCAAGAACAACAATAAAACACTTCTGGAAGGATAATGAAATTTCTTGTTTTAGGGGTTCCCCTTTGACGGGGTTAAGTTAACCTTAATATTTTGTACTGTTTCCCTAAAGGACTGAGAGTCTATGAGGAAGAGACACAAAGACAAAGTCAGTGAGCAGCCTGGTGCACGAGCTAGGCACAGGTAGATGCAGGCTCAAGGAGGACCAATGTGAGGAGCTTGAAACTACAAGGGCAAAGCCACCATGTTGTCCTTCATGATATTTCTTCAGATAGGAGGAGGCTCAGCGAAAGTCACAGAAAACCAAGAGCCGTGTATTTGTAGGCAAGGAAGATATTTTGTAAACTTTGCAGTTTGAATGCTTTTAGGTAGAATGCACAACCCCCGTCCTTATGTTTCTAGGGTCTAGCGCCTGACTCCTGGTGGCTTTTGAGTTTGGGATTCAAATCATGCATTATCTCTGGACCACTACCCACTCATGGTGTGTTGGTGTTCTAGACAATGTGCAGACTCCCCCATGGAAAGATGCAAACGAAGGTAAATCCAAAAGTGTATACTACTATCTAAGGCTTCATTCTAACTTCGTGCAGATCGCTGAAGACAGTGAGCAAGTGCCCGGCTGCATTCACTGTCAAGTTCATGGCCCTTTGAATGTGAGTGAATACGGACTTCTACGTGAGGGCCTGTTTCTCCTGCTCTCTCTGTGTGCCTCTGAGATGCCTTGCTCCACCACCTTTCTTCAAATCAGTGCCTCCCTCAGTTGCTTCTTTTCCTTGACACAGAGATTAGGTTTGATGTACTATAAAAGTATGAGATTGAGAATGCTAAAACAGAAGAAAATGCCAAAACTTGGTATTTGTATCCTTAAAATGTCTTGAGAGTATGAATCAATATATGCTAAGTGGAAGATTCACTGCTCTGCAGTTCAGGATGGTACAGTTAGTCATAAAATCCCACACATGGCAGAGGTCACAATCAGTAGCACAAATAAATAGGCAGTTTTGATTTGCTGACTGATGAAACTACATAATCTTTATGGAAGCTGAAACCTCACCATGCTGTCTTATCCCCACACATATGGCTTTGATATTTTAAAATTACTTACTTATCCATTTATTCATTTATTTATTTTTAGACAGGGTCTCACTATGTAGCCCTGCATAGCCTGGAACTCACTATGTAGACCAGTTTACCCTCAGACCCACAGAGGTCTGCCTGCCTCTGCCTCCTGAATACTGGAATTAAAGGTGTACGCCATGATGTCTAGCCTTGATTTATTTTTGTTAATAAGTTTTTATAAAAACTGTAATATTTGAGCCCTTATAATTTACTTTGGCTTTATTAGATATAAAAAAGGCTATATATCATAATACAATTTAAATATTCAGTAACATACACACACACAAGAAATTCTTTCTGAAATCAAACAGTTTTAAAATATGTATGTATTTATATATGTATATGTACATACATACACATGATCATCTTTTCCAGGATAAAGAAAAATACTACCTTCTTTTTCTCAATGATTTATTTAGTTACTGAGACTAGCAAGGTATATTATTGTGAAAGATATTCTGGGTACCTTTAAAATGGAATATCAAAATATTCTCAAGGCAAAACAAGCTAATTTCAGAAGTGAATTAGAAGACTGTGATGTATTATAATTTCAAATAAATCATAAAGGTGGATAAATAAACTTTTAAAAGAACATGGCTGGCAAAGCTACACAGAGAACCCTGTCTCAAAAGAGAAAAACCAATAAAAATTATGGCTGCCATCAGCTGTTTTGTCAAAGTTTCTGATAAGGGGAAGTAAAGGATGATGTTTAGTAGATAGGATCAATGAGGGGAGAAGAAAGGGAAGTAAAATTAAGGCTAAAAATTCTTAAAGACGGTGGTAAAAGTGGAAACAGTTGAAAGCACCAAAACAAGCAATGAAAACACTCTCCTGCCCCCTTCCCAGATTACAAAGACGTGAGAGAAGAAAGCGACGTAATAAGGGAAGTCAGAAAATAGTTTCCTCAGAGAAAACCTAGTTTACTTAAGGCACAGTCAACAGAAGCTCTGACAAGATGATGAGAGCAGAGGGTGGAGAAGATGGTGGGGGAGGGGAGGGAGGTGGTGAGAGCAGAGGGGGAGGAGGTGGTGTGAGCAGAGGGAGGAGGAGGTGGTGTGAACAGAAGGTAGGCAATTGGTGCTTGAAAGAGTATCCCAAGCTGCATTTGAACTGAGTGGGAAGTCAGTGTGGATGAACTGGAAGCTTCTTGTGAAATCTCTGGGACCCACCCCGGGAAAGTGATGAACACTCCACTGGCTTCTGTCCCTGAGGTTTGTAATGCAAAATAGTGGGCAGAGACTGCTGCTTTGAGGTTGACAAGAATCCTGAGACCCGCAATTTGAAATTTCTTGATCTGGATTGGAATAATCCCAGAATCCGTATACCGTGGGGTAAGGGCAAGCTAACAGATATAAAATGCTCTGAACTTTGTGCAGGTGTGGCTAGTGGAGGGACCGTCACCTCAGAAACGTTTTAAATGTATTTAAGCCTGAACGATTTCTTTAACACATACAGATTTTTTTTAGGAGTTTGTTTTCCCTGCTGCTAGGGTATTGGTACTCTTAGAAACATGGGCCTGGTGAGATTAATAGGAATCGATCTTTGAAAATACCAGTAGGGAGAAATGGAAGCCTAAGAGAAATAGCAGGGTACCTCCAAAATAAGCAAGTAGTTGTAGATGTGTTTGCTGAGTCAGGAGGAAGGCCTGACGCAGAGTTATGAGAAGACAGGAGGACGGAGCCTCAAAGCCCAGAGATGCTGGGGCCAATTCAGCAAACCAGAGAATGTGGGATTCAGACCAGAGCAATCTGACCCAGACTCTACAGAGAAGGCGATGATAGCCGACAAGCTCTCTTCCTTTTATGAATCCCAACCTTTTCGCAGAGAGAGATACATGATCTTCGTAACATCCAGACTTTAAACTGTGATTTGGAATCGAACGCAATGATTTCTAGGGCCATATTCATTCCTCAAATGTAATGAGGTAATCACCTCATTACATTCGAGTTCAGCCCTGACGTGAAATTTTCCGAGTCACTCCACTGTCAAGTTAGGGAACTGATGGCTCCCCAGGCTGGATCCAGGTAGGAATTTTTATTGCTGACAACATTTATCCTGCTGCTTCTCAGAGAGAAGATGAAAGATGAAATGCAGCCTGCTGCTGATTTGTTACTCTACATATGGCTCACAATGGTCTTTATTTAAATTATAGATTTTGTAATGTTATTTTGAAATATTTATTTTAATCTTATATGTGTGAGTGTTTTGCTTGTAGGTATGTACATACACATGTGTGTGCCTGTTGCCTGAGGAGATCAGAAGAAGCTATCAGAGCCTCTGGAATTGAAGTTTACAGATGGTTGTGCACTACCATGTGGGTGGTGGGACTTGAACCTGGATCTTCAACAACAGCAAGTGTTCCTATCCACTGACCCATCTCTCCAGCCCCTAAATTACAAACTTTGAAAGAAAGATTTTATTTTGCTAATATTAATGAGATTGATAATTGAGACAGTGAAGGAAAAAAAAAACCAACACATACTTTGATTCATTCACCCTTTGTGGCCCAGAGTATACAGTGTAGCAGTGTGGTAAATACTCTTGTTTCCCAAGCCTACTTTAATCCACAGATAGAGTCTCTTGTTGCTAGAAACACAGGAGGGACAGTTAGCCCTGCAGGTTTATGGTTAGCACCATCAGTTCTAGAGCAACTTAAAATTGAGATCCTGTCCATAGATTTGTAAACCCAAGGCCTCAAATACTTTTGTTGGGGGTTTCCCGGTAAAAGAGAAGAAAAGGTTAGGAGATTCCTTTTCTGAAGGTGGCAGCCTCCTGTGGCTCTCCTGGTCTTTCCTTGTGTGTCTCTTCACTGCCCCAGTGGGCAATGTTCTCATCGTATGCACAGCTGCTGCCTTTAAACCGTAACTCTGGTCATATCCCTTCCCATTCTCAGCTCTCACGATCTGATGGATGCTAGCGAGGCCTTTGAGAACGTCAGCAGAGGGGCTGATAATAAATTTGTTCACTTAAATATAAATCCACAAGAGTGTGTGGAACTTGAGTTACAAGGCTTTACAGTCCATCTAATTCAAATCATTGCTTTCACATGCTCAGAGATAAGTGATATTGGCTGTGAGAAAAGTGTCCCAGAAGAAAGTACCTGTTTAACTCCATTTTTGTTGTTGGGAAAATTAGAAGACGATCCTAGAAGCTGAACATTGAGACATCATCAAAACCATGAGTGTTTTCTTTCTTTTTCTCATTTTAAAATGTTACCAAAGTCAAAGATGCTTGCCAATTAAAACAATAATTAATAACAGATTAATTTCTTATTTGTGCATTACACCATGCCAAATGGCAAATTAGGGGAAAGTAAACAGTATTCACACAAAGTATCTGAAAAGAAAAGTAAATGCGTTTCTTGTTTTTTCTCCACCAAGTTTTTATTATCAGTTTCCTCTATCCTTAGCCGGAATGTTCAGTTCAGTCTCTAAGTCCAGCGGCCTAAGTTGATTTACCCTTAATCCAAAGATTTCTTGACACCACATTAAAACGTGGATACCAGAAGTTAGCCATGACCTGCAAAATTACCCTAACTGATCCGTAATGACATCCAGAATGTACTTGAGCGTCCGTGATAAAGGAGCCTCAGCTCCTCTTTTGCGTGTGTTGGGCCACACTCCTGGACCACGGGTGAGACTCATCTAACTCCTCTCATTCTCTCTAGTCATCCTCCGGCTGCACACAGATGAAATCCAACTGCTTTTGAGTGGTGACATTTTCTGCTTCTCTTGCTCTTCCCGCTAGACTGAGGCCAGAGATGTCTTGAATGTGCTTCGTGCATCCCAACCTCAGGATGTCTCACCTCTCTACTCTCCATCCCAGGGTCCCTGTCTTATTTCTCCTTTACCCTCTTTTAGTTCTTTTCTCTTCCCACATCTACTAATGTTTCCCCTTGTGCCCCGCTGTGCCCCACTGAAAGCTCATGAAAAATTCCTCTCCAACACCAGCCATTCAACTAATCTCCCCACCTGCTCTTCAATTCTGTCTCTCCCTTGAAAGTGTTCACTTTTTATGTCCCTCTGAGGTGTGAGTTTCTTGGTCTATTTAAAGCCTGGGAAAGGAGATGATATTCTTTGAATCTTCTATGCCACTTGATAAACATTGTTTTTCTGTCTTTTCCTCCTGGTCCATGATAGCCAATTCTCATTTTTATTTGTGTGATGAAGCTACACATGTTTTGGCCCTACAGCTTTTGAAAGTCCTGGTACTCTGCTCATTGTCGTCTTATATAGCTCGTGCATACCACAAGGAGTATAATTGCAATGTTAGAGGTGACCAGTCTGCCCAGTGCTTGAAGTTCATCAACACAGTTAGATGGAATGACAGTGTCCTTTGAGTACCTCCCACGCATCCCCCTCTATAACAGAGGCCTAAAAGGTTTAATTCTGCAGCGACCTCATCTCCTGCTCTCTGACATTTCAGCATCCACTCCACCTGTGTCTTGTCTTCTGTGGGACTCCAGCTCCATTGTTCCCTAGCCATCCTTGTCGCTTTAGTCTCTAGTGCTCCCCTGCCCTCACTCTCTTTCCTCCTCCCCAGCTTGGCACAACGCACACCTGACGGCAGTCTTTCCTGTTGAGCTCTTTTTTGCTCTTGCTATTTCTTAGCACTCTGCCTCAGAGTCCTCTCGGTAGCTGAGGTCTGCTGCTACTGTTCCCTTTCTTCTTTTGTCAGTTCTAGACTATCTCCTACTCCCATGATTCCCTTCTAGTCCTTGTGCCTTCTTTTGAAGCCTTGTCTCCTCAGTTAGAGATATATTCTGCTATACGATTACTATGCCTTTCTCTGGTGCCTCTCTTAGATGAACCAGCGTACAGTACTCACGCTCATCTAAGAAAGTGGCATTAATTTACATGTTTTACCCTTCACACCCTTTCTGTTTAATAGTTGTATGGTGGATATTCTGGCATGGTGTGACCACCACAGCCAGTCCTTTACAAATGTTGCTTTATTTAATTTTCAGATTGACTTTACAAATTCATTCACTATTACTCTTGTTATTATTTTTCAAATGAAGATATTAGAGTGCTAAATGGAAACAGCCTCCCAAGGACACACTACCACTAAATAGTAGCGCCAACACTAGTCAAATGTTGGTTGTAGCTTCCAAGCATAGCGTGGCTCTTCCTGCACAATACCACTGTATTATTCAAGGTCACTGCCAGCTCTTATCTGAACTGCAGTAGTTCCTAAAGTGGCCTAGCTCACATTCATCATTTACTTCTCAGATTCTTACTACAAGTTGATAACCCATAAATTGATCTATGGAGGAAAAGTGATTAACCCTACTGTTTGAAACCTATGAACACACCAGCTGGACATGGCTATTGTTTCATTGAAACAAATCCTATACCATTTCATTCAAAATATTTTTACACTGCTGTTGAATAAACATTTAAATGAAAATTAAGAAATGAAGGACGATTAAAAGAAATGCCATACTAGCTCATAATTGAGAGTAATAAAAGGTTATTTATTTAAGGGTAGACTCACAAATCAGAATCCTTTGCTGGAATGAAGAACAGCAAAGAAATCCCGTGGCTGCACACTTTACATGGGCATAAATAGTGTAAGAGGCCATGCCCAAGTGGGCAGGTAACTTAAAGGCTACTGGCTGTAGGATTTCCTACAGCACCTCCCCCTCTTGTTTAAAGAAGAGAGTTCTAAGCCTAATACAAAAGTATATACAATAAGAACAAATATATTCAATAATTATCCTATCCTAATGAGTTTAAGTCTTGTATAATAAATAATTTGTCCAAGTCATGAGAAGAAACTAACTATAACTATCTAGTCTTCAACCCCATAGAAGATTCATGAAGGGAAATAATATTACCTGAGTAAGCAGGAAGTGCAATCAAGCAATTTCCAAAATGTGCAACAAATGACCTGGGCAATCACCTAAAATCTCACTTGCAACGTTGAAGCAACCAACTTTGGCTAAGGCCTAGGGTAACTGATAGACCATTTTCAGAGGCAGGGAATTTTTCAAAACCATCTTACCCTGTCTTGGCGAGTTTTGACAGTCTTTTTCCTTGTGTCCTATTTATCCATTTCCAGATACCATATTCCTTGTCAGTAGTTGAGGCATGGGCAGTTCCTTGCCCAAAGGCCAATTTGCCAAGAAGAAAACAAACTCCAAATGGAGTGTTTTCGGTGCTCAACATTCTCTTGGGAATAGATCTGCCAGCAGCAATTGTGTCTCACTTCAATAGAACCCTAAGTTATTTAAATGCCATATTCTACAGCTCTTTGAAGTAGTTGAAGATTACCTATCTATGCAGAATACAATCTCTGTGTATCTAAAGAACCTGATTAGTCTAACTGTAAGTATGACAAACATAAACTACTATTTATCTATAATTCTTAATACTATATAAATTAAAGACTAAGACTTCATATTAGAATATTATATAATAAACAACTGTGCAACAAATGAGGACTATGACCTCAAAATGTAAACAATGTATGAGTATCTTGATCAGAGGTACATTGTAATATGATAAATATATCCTAAAATTGTATCAATATATAAAAATGCTTTAAGCAGAGGTAGAAGTATGATGCATACAATATGACAAAATAACTTTGCCTAAGGTATACAAATATTGTGGAAAAAATAGGAACACATTCAATATAATTTAAGTTTGTATCAACATATAAGAATTATACCAATGTAAATTGCCTATAAATAATAACTCACAAGTATTCACTCTATTACTCACTATAATTATCAGTGTAAGCTCACACTAATCTATTATCCCATCCAATTCCCTCCCTTTTTTTTCCAAAGAGATACCTGAGCCTTCAAAATTTTCCCTCAACCCCTAACCCTATACTAATTATAATCAACCCCTAAATAATGTCCCTAACCCTGAGGATAAGCTTTGTTGGGAGAGGGGATGTCATCTTCTGGAATTACTTCCAGTTGTCATGAGGGCAATCATCTTTCTATGGGATCCCATGAAAGTAAAATGATGATTAAGTTCCAAGATTACTGTCTGGAATAATTGCAAATAGTCTCTGATATTTGGTAGGGTTTTTCTGAGGTTCCTATTTGGAGTTCTGGAAAGATCGTTGTGAAAAAGTGCACCATTTTAGCTAACCAAGTTGGAACCATCTTAAGCAGCTGGTACCCAAAACAAGCTGTCAGCATCATGATGTCATATCAACCAGGTAGAGTTGTTGTTGTGGGGTCCCATCTTCTTCCTGGAAACTTCAAAGATTACTGCAGGAAAATTCATTATTCACTGTATAAATATCACTATATAAATAGTTAAACATAATTTATATAGATATATACAGATATATATTCAATAAAAGGTATGATAGAGACAAAAATAGGTATGAAGAAAAGTAAAAATTTTCTAAATACTTTCTTCTTTCTGTTCCATACCAGATGGCTCTTGACATGAGACAGAAACCCTAATATTCCTTTTAACAATATTCTTGGATGTAGAGAAGGACAGAGCCACTGTCCAACTCAAAAACCAGCTCTATATAGTCATAAATATATATTTAAATGTATATGTTTTGATCACCTGTCATTACAAGTTATATTCCTTTTTCTTGATCATCCGTATTGGATAGTTATTTTTCTTTCTGTCAGCATCCAAACATTCAGGGTCTCTTGAATTTTTGAAGATGTGTATTTTCCTGTAAAGACAAGAGCAGAGCCCTGCCCCAACCCTTATGAGATTTCCTTACTATCTGTATGGTTGTCACCATTGTAGATGAGCTGTAACTTCTCTTTTTCAAGAGGTTTCTCATTTTCAGAGTGAATCTTTATTAATTTTGGTGGTATCCATAGTTTTTCTTTTCCTGTGGAAACAAGAGCAAAACCCCTTCCCCAATGTAGCACATCTCCTGGCTTTCATTGTGAGGTCAACACATCCTTGAAATAAACCGGCTGATTTAATTCAGAAGACTTTTCCGTTATCCAATGTCTCTCTGTTGCTGTTGTTCCTGTAATTCTTGCTTGATAATGGTTTTTATTTTGTGTAATTTTACTATGTTAAAGTTAAAGCCTTACTTTTTCTTTAAACAGAAAAGGGGAAATGGTGTGGGAGGTTCTTCTGTCTATGTGTCCCTTTTATTGGTTAATGAATAAAGAAATGCTTTGAGCCTATGGCAGGGAAGAACAGAACTACGTGGGGAAAGCTAGGCTGGATGCTGGGAGGAGGAAGGGCAGAGTGGGAGAGACATCATGGATCTGCCAGAGTCAGACATGCTAAAACTTTACCGGTAAGCCATGGCCATGTAGTGATACACAGATTAATAGAGATGGGTTAAATTAATATAAGAGTTAGCCAAAAAGAAACTAGAACTAATGGACGAAGCAGTGTTTTAATTAATAGTTTCTGTGTGATTATTTCAGTTCTAGACAGCCAGGACGAACAAGCCCCTCCTGGCAACAAAGAAACTTTGTGGATAGGATAAAGTTATTAAGATCTGAATTTAAACCAGTGTCTCAATTTTTGACTTGACTGCTCCATAGTTGTTGAATTAGAGCCAGGCTTATAACCTCTCCATGCGTCAGATCCCCACCTTTGACATGGGTTTACACTGAGAGCTCTACCATAGGGTTGCTATGAGAAAAGAATTGGTTAATTTGTGTAAACTTTCTATGGCTTCCTGGATTTTAGTAAAACTTACACTGTTAGCATTGTTATCCCCATATGGAAGCTAGGTGAGCTGGTTGGAGAATGGGATGAGACTCTGAGGTTGTCTTGAAAACCTACCCTACTGTTCACCAGAAGATAACGAGTTTCTTACCAGAATTAGTTCTGACACATAGCTGTGATGAGCCGAATCACATAGCGTTGGGTTGGCTATCCCACACGCTGGGACTGAGTCATGTGGAAGCCTGTCTTCTAGAATTTGAAGTTGTCCTCCTTGACTTGGAAACTGGAATAAAGGTCATTGCCAAAGTCATTCCCTATAGGCACAGATCATTTTCCAAATGAGTGTAAAGTTTCTTTGAGACAGAATGAACACTATAATCCACATGACATAATTCTCAATAAATGATGTTAGCACCCCAGTAAGCCAGCCAAGCAATCCTTTAACCACAACAACCCTCTAAACGTCTGCTGAACCCCTGGCTGTGAGAAAGAGTGAGAGTGGGGTCTTGGGCCCTGGGTGGGTTGTGTCTCCATCTAATAGGAATGATGGGAGGCAGTCTGCCAGCTTAGGAATGCCACATTTTTCCAAAAATTTAAAATCATAGTAGGGGCATAAAAGATGCCACAAACAATGGGCTGGTTCGTGTCAAACTGACATCCGGATCACTCAATGACTGGGAACAGCTGTTGTTTGATGCTGTCTGCAGAGCAGAGACCTGTTACACTTTTTTTTTTAATTCGAAGACCCAGGGCAGCATATTGAACATCTGGTTTTGTAGAGAATTTGATCCCAATACTTAGAATCTAATAATTTATCCTCTGCTTAAACTGGACACGTTCAACAGTCCAGTCCATGAACCAATGCTAGACTCTGAAGCAACATGCATGTGTATGATAAAGCTGAAGTAAAGATGGATTCAACATGACTTGGGAAATAAGCAAGTAGCTCAGAAGAAGAGGAGGGGGCCTGGGAACCAGGAAAGACGGCTTGACAGCAGACAGAAAGTGATCTAATATTCAGACAGAGGAGAAAACTGAGATCCTCAGCTATGGCCAAAAGATACAACCCGAACCAACTGCACCGAAACTAGACTTAAAGGACATGGCATATTACAGAGACTTTTCCCATCACAAGATGTAAGTTAATCTACTTTGCTAAAAGCAAACACACTGCACCCTTGAGAGAATATTAAGTGCCCTGAAAAGGATCTGGGGCTCACTTTAAGACACATTTCATCAGATATTTAGAATTTTCGCTGTAGACTCGCTGGCCTTTGGTGTTTTTCATTTTCTCATTCTTCTGCGATAATGAGAACCACATTCACTCAGGGAACAAGTCACAGCATAACATTTTACCAGCCCTGGTATTCACAAGTATATGCTCATATAGCCTTTTCATCCCCAGGTGAGAGAGCCAAAGGATTTAGCAACAAATCATTCGCACACAATTTTTAATAAGTAAAACTGTGACATTAATAAGCTTTAAGTTGTTCTATCATTGAACTTTCTGATAGCAGCTATCCCTGCTGTCTGTCATGCTGCTGTACTAATTTCAGTTGTGTGGTGTTTATGTATTTTGCAGCAGGCAGGTGCATATGTGCCCCTGTACACGTGTGGAAATCAGAGGTGGGAGGAAATCATGTAGAATCTTCTCTTCTTCCACCATGTGATCCCTAGGAATGAGACACAGGTCATTCAGGTTGATGGCAAGTGCCTTTAACTTCTGAGCCATCTCACTGGTCCTTTGGGTTCCGGAAGTTTGGAAACTTCTTAATTGGTCTATAAAATTACTATGGAGATGCCATGTAGCAAAGATATCCTGTGTTCAGTGTTCCTGGAGATCATTCTAGATCAGAGAAACACAAAGGAAGATGTGTGGAGGCACAGCGTTGCTCACCATGGCAACACTGTGAATACACCTGTTCTTCACCATCAGAAAGTGAGTTCTCATCAGAGTAACAGTTGACTGCAATCCACAGTATCGATTATTTCATTTGTACTGACTCAAGAAATGAAAAATATTTTTGGAGAAATAATACATCTGCCAATTCTATGGGTTAAAAAGTTTGGAGTGGAGGATTAATAGAAAAATAAAATGTTAACTTGAGTGACAATTAAAATGAAATAATACATGTAGCCAAAAGAAATATGTTATCATTTCTTACTTAAGTTTGCAAGTCCTAGTGTACACATGTTCTTCAAAGATATCTGATGTTGCAGGTGGAATCCTGGGAGCAGTTGTCTTTTCTTTTATCTTGTTTAAGTTTATTAAATATTGCTATTTCTTGAAATCCTTTCCTGTGCTAGATGAGTTTGTCTCTTTCTCCCCCATTCTCCACTGTTCCTGTGCAGACTGAGCCCTCATTTTCTTCTGCCCAGACAATCTCTGTTTCCAAACCTCTCAGTCACTGTACAAATTCCAGCTACAGAATTATCACAGCACCCTGACACACAGTCATACTGCTCTTCTGTTCACGAGCCCCCAAGGTGTGCTGAAACCCAGTGACCAGATCAAAACTGAACCCAAATCACAGACATCTCAAAGCTGAATGTCAGCTTCAAATACAGGAAAGGAATGATGGGTAAGTAAGAGGCCATGACGAGGCATTCCTACGGCCCTCTTAGAAAGCTTGAATTCTGTGGGGAGGACTCTTTATATTCTGAATTGTTCTTTTTTTCCTCTTGTATTTAAAATTATGTCGTTATTCTAACATTATTTAATGTATAAGTTGTATCGCTATACATAAAAGCAAGTATATTTGTAGTTTTGTGCTCATTTGTTTTGTTTTATTTTTATAAAAAAAATCAAGAAGCTAAGACTGAAAGTTTGATGCATGGAAATCTTCTAAGCTCTGAGTGCCTTTACCATAGTGACCGCCCGGTCCACTGTGCTACTTCATGCTCCATGATGCAGCAAACATGAGACACAGGCAGCGCGGCCTTCCCCTCAGTTGGTTGGTCTTAAGGACTTCCAACTGGAAAGAACTACATGGCTTTTTTTTTTTTTTTTTTTTTTGGTTTTTTCGAGACAGGGTTTCTCTGTAGCTTTGGAGCCTGTCCTGGAACTCCCTTTGTAGACCAGGCTGGTCTCGAACTCACAGAGATCCGACTGCCTCTGCCTCCCGAGTGCTGGGATTAAAGGCGTGCGCCACCACCGCCCGGCCCTACATGGCTTTTTGGACAGCTGCTCCCGTGTTCTTTCTAACTGAATGTGTCACGCAGACTTCTAGACATGTTGGAATATTGCCTCGTCCTTTGAGCCCGACTTAAGGTCCAGCCTACCTACAGCTTCATGTAAGTGTCTTTAGGCTATGTTTACAGGCAAAGAAGATCTACTGGTTTGGAATAGCGAGGAAAATACTGAGCTGTTTCCAGCCACGGTCACAGTGATTCACTGGAGGCGTTCATTGGAGATGAGTAAGCTGGGACAGAACAGAGAAGGGCTGACCTCGACTCTCTGTCTTCTCTCCCATTTTAGACTCAGACCTTACACAGGGGATGGGGCTAGGTCAGATGCCCAGCCTGTGGCACTTGTGTTATGGAAGACCATGCTGTGGAACACTTGAAGGCCACAAAGTTGGTTTTAGAAAGAAAGAACTTCCAGAACTTTGCTGTGCCCTTTAACTTAATCAGTTAATTAAAGCAGCATCGGGCAAATAAAAGGAAGCCGCCCAAGACTGCTTTCTGTGAAATTAAGTCTCTGCTAGCAGAGGTAGAAGGTGTGCTGTGATATTCTCCACGAATATCAAGACTTTCCTAAGTAAACGTAACATATTCAGTGTAGATTCTAGTGGGGCACCTGCCTTGATGTCCACGGCTCGATCTCTGTATTTTAATAACATATTTTTATTGGTTAGTTGGGAATCTTACATCATGCACCCCAATCCCATTTATTTCTCAGTCCTTCCATGTCCACCCTCCACCCTTGTAGCCTCCCCTGCAAGATAAAATAAAAAAAGAAATTTAAAACCCCACTTCACTCCTCTGTATTGCCCATCTCTCCATCCCATACTCGTTTGTGGTAGTATATTGGGAGTTGTGGTGTGTCTCGAAGATATTCTTTTGCCCAAACAGCTTTTCTAGCAAATGTTCATTGCAATGAGTCATTGGATGGTTCAAGGCCTCTGGCTTCTACTACACCTTCAGTACTGGACCCTCACGAAAACTTCTGTTGGATACCCTGCTATTGCCCTGAGTCAGGGAGGTCCTGTAGCTATAGCTGGGCAGGACTGGTCCCTTCATGGGCTCCAGCAAGTCAGCTCTCCTGGGCCCCTGCATTCAGCCCAGCTCCCCTACACCCATGCTACCACTGAAGCCACCACAATACAGCTGGCAAGGGCAGGGGCAGCTTCCCCACTTACAGTGACCAGCAAGTTCTAAAAGTCCTCTAACATGTTGGGTTAAGATACAATACTCAAAGGCACACTTTTTCAAGATACACCTTTAATTGAGAAATATTCAGAGTCATCTCAAAGACCTGACTTTAGCATAAATTACTGTATGAGATTTTGTTTCAAACACAAGCTATCTTGAAGTACTGCGGGTAGGACTGAATTCAGGGTGGAGCACAGAGGCTTAAGGCATTGTCTCCAGTTACAGAGTCTACAAGCCAAAGGAAAGGCTTGGGAGGTCAATAGTAAGGAAGTCACCACAGGTTTGTTTGTTTGTTTGTTTGTTTGTTTGTTTTTAAGAGAAGGATGAAAAAAGTTGGATGAGTTGGGAAGCCGGGGAGTGTCTGGAAGCAGTCAGGGGAAGAACACAATCAAAGTACAGTGTATGGAATTCTCCAAAAATAAATGAAAGCATCATTAAAAACAGTAAGAAAGACATACTTTGTGACCGAGAGCAGAGGACAGAGAGCCAGGGCTCGGGAAGGCAGCAGAGGAAAGAGGAGTGACACTCAGCTATCAGGCTAGATTCCCTTGGACGCCGAGGAATGTCAGGGTCCAAAGTACTCAGTATGCATGCTACAGGAGAAAGGTAATATCAACCCGCCTACAAACCCTGAAACCCACACACAGTGACCTGCTTGTGAGATGTGCTGGGGCAATAGTGACACAAACATTTGGGGAGTGACCAACCACTCTCTAGTTGGATTTGAAGCCCATTCAGAGATGGAAGCCATGTCTGCCACTGCTAGGGTATTCGAGAGCCTGAGGCTGGATAATCCACAGGCCTCAGGGAAACCCAGAACTATTGTTCTACTAAAGAAGCACAGCAGTAAAATGACTCCTAATGACATCAGCTGTACACACAGTTCGCTGGCTCACTCAGCCATCAGAGAAGCTTCTTCATGCAATAGAAACTGAGACCCCACAGCTGGACAGCGTGCAGAGAGTGAGAGATACTTGTTTGCTCAGTCCTAAACGGGATATCTTCATCAAACTCTCCCCTCAGGCCTCAGGGAGCCATGGGGGAAGAGAGAGTGGAAAGCTTGGAAAAGTCAGGTGACAGGTGACTGCAGGGAGACAGTGCCCCACAGACACAACAGGAAGGGTGTGTATATTAACTCACAGAGACCATAGCAGCTTGCACAAGGCTTGCACAGGTGGGTTCAGTCTAGATCGGGTCTCAGTACTGAGAGGGGAACATGGACCCTGGCTCACGTGGAAGCTACCTGCATTTGATACCTGCTTACGAAGAAAAAAATTAGTCTTTTCCAGTGGAGTCTTACTGGGTATGTTAATTGCACTTCAAGAAGGGCCCCATGCCCAGGAGTAGTCAATCCAACCAAAATGAACTCAACGGTATTTCTTATAGGCTTCTGTCTCTGATAGTATGTGGGGGCATGCTTTGTCTCATTGGTGTTCTGCTTACATATTTGTACATCTAATTTTTTGTCTTTAGGGGGGTATTTTTTGAGTGTGTTTGAGTTTCTCTTGGTTTTTTAAAGACAGTGAGAAAGGAGTTGGGTAGGTGTGGAGTTGAGGATGACCTGGGATGAGTTAGGAGAGGGAGAATATATGATCAGAATATATTATATGAAAATATTTGTTTCAGTAAAAAAGAAAATACATGCATATACCTTTTTAAAATTGTGCCAGTCAGGCTGATGGTCTGGTGAGTATTTTCTATAGTGTGGGGTGCGAATAACTCATATTTTGTGTAGCTCCTTGGACTGAGATGTGTGGCTTAAACGGCCCTGGGGGTAAAATTATCCCCCACAACACCAGCGCTGGCTTTTGAAAGGAGAGGCGGAGGAGAGAACGGCTGATAGCGTTTGATCACCTGAGGAGGACCTAAAACTGCGTGGCACTTGGTTTCCACATAACTGATCGTGAGCTATCTAACACCTGACTCGGGGATAATAAACAGCTCTGACTCAGCCAAGTTTCAATCAATTACAGGCTGGAGCAGACCACATCTCAAAAGGCAAAGGCCTGCTGGAACCAATCAGGCAAACCCTGTGTTTTATTTTCATGGTCTGTGTACCCACACTGCCTGGATGCTGGTGGGGTTCACGGAACCTCTCGTCCCGAGTGTTGTGAACTGAAATCGTTCTAATATTTGGGACAGAATCTCTTGGGATTTTAAACTACTTTTGCAGATACATAGAGAGCTGTCTTGAGGATGGGTCCCATGTATTAACACAGGATTGCTTTATGCCTTGCAGGCACTGTCCACACAGCCTGGAGTAATTTGGTACCCTATTCTGAGTGTGTCTGTGTTTTGACTGTGGCATGTCACATGAGGTCAGAACTGAATTCTTCACTTGTGATATCATGCTAGCACCCAAAGTTTCAGATCCTAGTGTGTTTAGGATTTGGTTTTGGGTATGTGCAGCTTGTATCGTGAAGGAGCTATGTAAGGGCGGTAGGGTACGGCTGTGGAGAAATTGTTATGATACTAAGAGTGTTGCTAACAGTGAGCATAGGGTTTTCCTCCTCGGACTTCTGCTTTCCTTATTCTGAAGTTTGGAAAATGAGTACAGTCTGGTCTTGTCTCTATTGTGAGCCAGATTTGTGTCTTCTGGCACCCAAATTTTAAGGCCATCACTGTCACAAGTATAACCCATATCATGGTAGATCAAAAGTCCTGGGAGATCTTGACCAATAGCAGAAGAGTCTGATGTCCAGGCCTGCTCAGCAGACTTTGTAAGGGATGCCCACAGTCTACAATACCAAGGGGAAGAAACGCTCATGGTTTTATCTTCACCATGATTGTTATGGTACCTTCACCCACCATAGTGTTCTGCCCATGAGGCCCAGGCAAAGTCACCATGGATCAATACCTCTGAAGCTGAGGACCCACAATAGACCCTTCCTCTTGGCATTGCCTGTTCTACATGGGTTCTGTCACAGCCATGGAAAGCTGATTTAACCTAAGGATGGATGGTCCACATTATTACTGCACAATCACAGATCAACTAGAAGACAAGAGCTGAGGACACAGATTCACCAGACTGAGAAAATGGTGTGATGCCTGCCTGCCCTCCTGAACCCCACCTTGCCTGGACCTTATAAAGAAAGGGATACCTGGTGCTATGATGGCAACAGTGACAGTCCCATCAACCTGTCACGTGAGTCACAGACTGACAGACAGGAGAACTTCCAACTATCCTGTGGATTTTAGCTTAGCCCTGCCCTCCCAATCACCTATAATTCCAGCTCCAGGGGATCTGAGATCTGAGCCCTTTCTGGCCATCATGAACTCCTCCATGCCTGTGGTACATATACAGATAAGTAAGCACACACACACACACACAAAATAAACAGATTCTTACAGAGCTCATTAGATAAATTGACCCGGCGGTATGTGGTAAGAGATGGAAGGGCTAATACTGGTAATTAAGAAGGGAATAGCAGCGTCTGCGTTCACCTTGGCCAAGGCTGTGACAGAAAGTGAGAGAGGGCATTTGCCTCTAGAACATCAGCCCTTTGTGAATTCAGTGTTGCTCAGAAAGTTCTGGTTTTGTGGGTAGTTGCAAATATGGCCCCCATGTATCTGATACAGCTCCCTTAGCACAATTTTCACTCACTAAGAATCTTTACATAAAATAGCCAAACGATAGCCCCAGCATTTTCATAAACATCAGCCTTTATTAGTAAGTTTAAAAGTATCGACCTTCTACAAGTAAACACTCATAAAAATACGTTCTTTTTTATTGAAGACGGGTCTCTTTTGTAACCCTGGATAGCCTAGAACTCACTAAATGACTGTCTTCAAGCTTGAAGTAATTTCCCTGCCTCAGAGGCATGAACCACCATGCCCAGATCAAATGTGTTATTAAATGAACATATATTATTATTATTATTACGATTACATAAATTATTTTAAAAAATTCCTTAAGTAGTTTTACTCAAATGTCCATAGAATTAAAAGAAATTGTTTTTAGGATCCTGCAGAACAGATGGGAGTGTTTGGTATAAGTATGGGTTTCATCTAAGTGAAAGAGAGAAGCACGCTGAGAGTTGACATAGCCTTAATTAATCCAATACCATTTGCTAACGAAAGTGAGCCTATGTCTTGTTTGAGGCTCTCTTGGAGTGATGAGAAAATGGCCAAAGCCTAGAACCTGTCCTTGCGTTTAATCTTATAGGAAATCTGGACATCTAGAGCAAGGAACTCCAAAGTCTAGAACTCCAGGGAAAAGCTGGACCAAGAACAAACCCTGACCAGTTACCCAGTCCAGAGGAACAGCTCAGAAGGCTATGCTGTGAGAGAAGAGAGAGGAAGGGCACTAAGGGAAGTATAGACTTGGGTAGTCTACTTCACGTTCCTATGTGGTCCAATAGCACCCAGGCTTGACTTAGCTTTAGGGACTTCCACATATTTTTTTTTCAAGTGTCTTCCAGAAGCAAAGGTAAAGCTGAGAGGTAGGGCTTGCTTTCCCTTTTAAATACAGTCCACCAATTTTCAGCAAGGGCATTTTTAAGAATGGGGTACAAAACAGTCAGTGATAACCAAACTCAAAAGCTAAGAGGGGCCAGTGCTAAAACAAGCGAGGGAGGACAACTGAGACCCCGGAGCAAATACATCAGATGTTTAACTACTGGACTAACAATGAACTGTGCTTCTATCTTAATAATTGCTAGGTCTTGGAGCTGGAAACACAGTTAAGAGCCCATACTCTTCTTATAGACAACCCATGTCTGGCTCCTCACACCCACATCAGGCAAGTTGCAATCACCTGTAACTCCAGATCCCTCTTTTGAACTCCCAGGCACACACGCACACACACACATGCTAAATAAATAATCAAATAAGTAAATAAATAAATTGTACTTTAAAAAATAAATGGCAAAAAGTTGCACAAGTGAGTGCACAGACCCCTGTGGCATGCAGGGACAGCAAAATGATGCTGAGCATAAAGCCAGGAACATCACAAGATGTTCAAGAAAGGAAAGAAACCATGATGGCCGAAATACCATCTCCACCCAGGCTGTATGCAGTGGCTTGTTCAGCCTTTGTATTATTAGCTGGCTGGGGTCAAAGGCGTTACTTATAGTTTATGGTTGGATGGCACGTTTCTAAGGGCACAACTAATGCAAAAGAGAAAGCACAGCGTTAAACGATGGAAATAAGCCAAAATGTCAAGGGAAACATACTTTAAAATCGAACAAATTAAAAAAAAAATGCATCAAATATGGTAACAGGTTGAAACATAAAAATTCCATTTCAGTACCATGTGAGTTTTCACATTACAGGTAATGAGGCCAAGGAAAAAAGCTGCCAACTAAATTGTTTTATAGTTCTTTTTATTGACAGTGTTCTGTTCATACAATCTACTTTGATCACAGTTTCTCCTCCCTGAACCACTCAGATACCACTCACCCACCTAACTCCAACCTTTCTTTCTCTCTCTCTTTAGAAAGTATCGTATTGAAAATAAGTGAAATGCATGAAGATATAGACTAAGTTGTACAGAAAGGACAGTATTGGGGTCCTCAATTGTCCTTGTATCAGCTGACTGTTTTATCAAGCGTTGGTGAGGACTACAGTTCCCGACAACCCACACCACCTTGTGTTGCATCCTTGTCAATTAACTAGATTTGGCTGAGACAGGCATCCCTTGGGCAAGCTGCATGGGGAGCAACCACAACTGATTCATAGGGTCGAGTCATCCTATGGCAGATCACGGCACGTCTAAATGTGAGACCATCCGCCCATGACGAAGAAACCCAGCTGCCTTTGGAAAGGACTGCTGTCAAGTTTGTTGGCGTAGCCTGCACCAGTCTGACCTTTACCATTTTATCCGACTCAGTGGGATGGAGGCAGCTTTACTGGACAATCATGACATGTTGAGCATAAGGGGCCCCCAGGCTGCACTATAAGGTAGATAGTCCATGGTGCCTGCTTGTGTTTCAAAATGGACTTTCCTCTTTTATTTATTATGATTGTCATGACATAGTTATAGGAGTTGAAGTGTAAAACAAAAACAATGATGAACAGAGTTGGGTAAAGGAAAAGAGAGAGGAGAGAATAAAGTGGGGAGAGGAGAGAGAGAAAGAGAGGGAAGGGGATGAAGGAGAAAAGAAAGGAGGAAAAGAAGAGAGAGAAGGGGAGGGGAAGGGAGAAGAGGGGAAAGAAGAGAAGAGAAGGGGAGAGGAGGGGAGAGGAGAGGAGGGGAGGGGAGAGGAGAGGAAGGGAGGGAAGAGAAGAGGAGGGGAGAGGAGAGGAGGGGAGGGGAGGGGAGGGGAAAGGAGAAGAGGGGAGGGAAGAGAAGAGGAGGGAAGAAGACAGGAGGGGAGGGGAAAGAAGAAGAGGGGAGAGAAGAGGAGGGGAGAGGAGAGGAGGGGAGAGGAGAGGAGGGGAGGGGAGAGGAAAGGTGGGGAGAGGAGAGGAGAGAAGAGGAAAGAGAAGAAAAGGGGAGGGAGAGAAGAGGAGAGGAGGAAAAAGCAATCCACAATGATTATAGCTGAAAATTTTAACTCACCTCTTAGTAATCGGCAAGATCTTCAGAAAAAAAAAACATTATTGACTTATATGCGTAAGTAGCTGAGTACATATAAATGTCAAATAAATGATTCCATTCCCATTTACTGCAGAAATAAGTTCTTTTAAATGGAATGGAACTTTAAAACATGTTTATATAAATCCTGCTTTCATCTCCAGAGGATGAAGAACTGAGAAGACAACCTAGCAGGCAAGGCCCTTGCAGAGCTGTCCAATAAACACTGTAGCCCTACTGATCCTGGGGAGAGCGGCAGAAATTATCCCATGAACCACACAATCACAGGGCAGTTTCGGAGGCCTGTGGCTCCCAGGGGCCATGATCAGCAGGACCATTTCCAAAGGCAAAAAGGAAATAACAAGTGGGTGTGTTGTCTGCAGAAATAGCAGTTGAGCAAGTACGGAAAGTGGAGCCCTAAGAAAGAATGCATTCTGAGAGTAGAGAAGGAAAACAAATGAATTCTTGCTTTGTTTTGAGTTTTATTTTAAAAATGTGTGTGTGTGTGTGTGTGTGAGAGAGAGAGAGAGAGAGAGAGAGAGAGAGAGAGAGAGAGAGAGAGAGAGAGAGAGAGACCGCAAACCTTCATGTGCAGTGCCGCACTGCCTATGTATTTGTGAAAACAAGAGTTTCAGGAGATAGTGAGATGTGTCCCCCACCACACACCCAGTGTTGACGAGGAGAGCCAAACCCGGTCCTCAGAGAGGGCAGTAAGTACTCTTAACTACTGTCTGCCCAGCCCCTTCCTTTGGCTTTCATGTAGGTTATATATTACATATGAAAATGAGGAAACAACCTAGATCAGTGCTTCTCAATTTTCTGATTGTGACCCTTTACATACAGTTCCTCATGTTGTGGTGGCCCCCAGCCATAATATTATAAAATTATTTTGTTGCTACTTCATAGCTGTAATTTTGCTACTGTTATGAGTTGTAATGTAAATATCTGGTATGCAGGACATCTGATATGGGAACCCCCAGAGGCTTGTGACCCACAGGTTGAGAACTGCTGACCTCGACTGATTTGGACAAGGTCCTATTTTGATTATCTACTGCTAGGATAAGACACTGACTACAAGCGACCTGGAAAGGAAAGGACTCATTTTAGCTTGTAACTCTGGGGTACATTCAGTCTCTGAGGGAAGTCAGGGCAGGAACTCAAGGCAGGGACCTGAAGACAGGAACCGAAGCAGAGACCATGGAGGGGTGCTGCTTCCTGGCTTGTTCACTAGGGTATACACAGCTTCCTTATAGATCTCAGGACCACTTGCCTAGGGAATGTCACTGCCCACAGTGGGCTGGCTACACACTCACGTATATAAACTGTTAATCAAGAAAACGCCCCACAGCCTTGCTTACAAGCCAATCTGATTGTGGCATTTCTCGATTGACTGTCCCTCTTCCCAGATGACCCCAACTTGTGTCAAGTCGACAAAAATAACCAGCATGGGCAGTGACCATTTTATTTAAAAAAATTATTCCTTTTAACCACATTATTCTATGTAGGAAGAATTAAAAAAAGAACACAAGCCACAACCAATAGCTTCAACTCCCGATTTTTGATTCATATAAACAGAGCACATTTGTATCTAAAGCCTTTTATTTAAATTACCCATTGCATCATGATAGCATTCTTAGTGCCACTCTGCTAATGAGACTCTTTTAACGGACTCATATTCCCCAGCAAGATTAAACAAAGAGAAATCAAAATCTTATACTTAAAGATGAACTCCCACGAAAGTAGAACGGGGTTAACAAGGAATGAGGCTGAGGGTATAACAGAACGACTTGGTTTCTCTAAATTCATTTCACATGACTGTAGATGTGCACACATGACTGTAGATGTGCACACATGACTGTAGATGTGCACACTTAGCGCCACAGTCTACACACATGCACACCTGGTACCTCTTATTTCAGCAGAATTTTAAACCTTGGTCCCCCAGTGTTCTTTCTAGTCGTCTAGCCGTGTACTCTCCAGAACATATTCTGCTTACATGAAACACATTTTCTTCCCGTTTGCTCTTGAGCCATCCTGATGGTCCCTGCTTCCTTCTCAGAAGTCATCAGATTAATGCCAGTCTTCATGCAGTTATACTATTGGGGTCCAGAGCTTAAGTGAATCTCCTTGCCTAGACCTCTGAGTAGGTGGGACTACAGGTATGTGCCACCTTGCCCTTGAAGCTTGCTTTTCTCCAGGTATTCTTACATGTTTCAGTGCATCTGCACCTGCCATTGTGCAAACCCTGTATCTTGACATTTGTGAGCTGTGCTTTCATCCATGGGAGACTAGAGGGACCTCCTGTGTCCTAAACCTATAAACAGTACCAAGGCAGGATTTGTGTTTCAACACTGTTACTCATGGAGCCTTGCACCGAACCTCTTGTGAATGAATAATATCTGACATACACAAAGCCACAGCAGGAAGTTTCCTGTTGTTATTATTTAATTTTCTAGTCGGCACGACTGGTACAGAAGGATCGACACATAGCAACATTATGTCAGTCCTGTTTCTAGCACTACAACAAAATGTCCAAGGTAACCAACTAATAGCAGACTCAAGTTTAAAGATTCTAATCCATGATGGGTTGGCCCCATTGCTATAGGTGGACACAGCAGATCCCTAGGGTGGGCTGCTGGCCAGTCTATAAGTCCAGATCATATAGTGAGTCTCACAGCATGCGAAACTTTGTCTCAAAATAATAATAATAATAATAATAATAATAATAATAATAATAATAATAATAGTGGATGGTGCCTTAAAATGATACCTGAGGTTGTCCTCTGACCTCCACTTGCATACACAAAACTATGTACGTGCACACACATGAAAATGGACACACATGAACACATTCACAGAGAAATAGAAAATTGTCTGGTTGGAGGGTACCATGGGATTTGAAGGTTCTTCAAGAATTTGAGGGTTGGCCATGTGAAGGCGAAGGCGTAAGTCACAAACAATCCCACGCTAGTTTGGAATTATGATTAATATAATGGTTATTTATTTAAAGGGGAAAAAACTTACAGATCACCGTCCCAGATAACAGCCCTCTACGCAATCAGGAAGGAGTCTAGTCGCCGTCAGGAGGGAAGTGGCGGCTTTTTTAAAGGGAGAGAGACCACGCCCCAATGGGCTGGTATCTCAGCGGCTATTGGCTGGAGGAGCAGAAGGACCTCCTGCAAAAGCCATGTCAAAAAGTACACAGTGCTCAATGAACTCAGAGAAAGGTCCATGGACAGGGGGGAAGGGCAGTCCATACATGTACTGAGAATATATAGGAATATGGTAGGGAGTTTATATTCATCTATTAAATAACAAGTATAAAATATTCTAAAATGAGTGACAGCACAATCAAGGAAACAAAGGAGGGTCTCAGTGTTTCAAGGATGTGTGTAAGGGACAGCAGATACAGGAGGGCATCAACACACTTACGTGATTAGCAATTGCATCGTAACTACACTTCAGGAACAGCATATGAGGGCAGCTCATTGGCTGAACAAAATCCTGGGGGCCGCTGGTCATCCACTCGGCTCAGAGTTCTGAAGTCACCTCACACAGACAGCAGGGGGAACTCATTTCACACTTCTCTAAAATTGCCTTTGATTGAAGTTGTCAAGGATTAGTTAACACAGAAAAGTGGAGAGAGCACCCCAGCTACAGAGACTTGGCAGGCTAGGGAAAATGAGCCTCGAAGACGCCATACCTCTGAATTACGAAAGAGGACCAGGTCCTATTGGGGCTTCGCTGAGCTGGCTCTGAGACTGCAGACATACTCGAGACCCTCAGGTTCTGCAATTGAGGCGCTTGCCAGAGTCGGGCGGAGGCAGAGGTGGCTGCTGGAGGGGACGCTGCCAAGTCCTTGCCCTCTTGATTCCGTCATTTCTCACACTTCAACTCGAAGCAATCTGTTTCCTCCAGGAACGAGTCTCATCTTCGCAGGGGATCTCCTTAGCAACACTGATCCTGAGGAGCTGTAGCCGTCAATCAGGGTTAGCAAAGGCAAGTCTGTGTACGAGTGCCAAGGTCAAGAGGTCAACACTAGTCATCCTTGTTTCTCTTCATAGCAACCCCTGCTGTGATGAGAACACCTGACGTGAATTTCACCCCTATAGAAATTCACAGGCCTAGGCAGTATGTTGGAGATTTTAGGTTATGCCTTGGGGGCCAAGCATACTTTTACCTGTAGGAATAGTTTCTGCTCGTTGCTCTATAGTGTTGCATTGAGTAGGCCTATTACAATGTATCTGCCCGGCAGCCTATTGTTAGGCGTCAAGATTCCAAATTTAGGCCTGTTGTGCAGAGTGTAGTGTTACTGTGAATTTTTATGCTGATATATATTTTAAGAAGCATATCTGTTATCCTTGTTCATAATCTAGAGACTTTTGTAGAACTGGAGTCACTGGGACTATATGTGTGTAGTGTATGTATATGTGTATGTGCATGTGTGTGTGCATGTGTGTGTATGTATGTGAGTTTGTGTATATGTGTGTTCAGACTTTATAGTTACTGTCAAATCACTTGGCAAGGCTGTGAAATCCCCACCAGGGGAGGGTGTGTCCCTCTTACTGAAGTCCTTGCCAGCCATGTGGCATATCCTTCTTTCCAGAGCAATTAAGTAATTGCTCTTTCGGCTTTGTGTGTTTCCCTCAAAATTTCCTTTGTTGCTCATGACTCATGCATCTCTGTATACATCTCCTATGAACCTGCAAACTTTGGCTTAATCTGCTGCTCTGTGGGCTGGAATTGCTTGAGTCTGTAGGTCAGTGAGGAAAGAGAGTTCCTGTGTCTGAGGCAGATCTGCAGGGATCATAAAACTGCTCTCAGCTATGCTTCTCACGTGGAGCAGAGGTAATGCATGTACCGGGCTAAGTTATTCTAATGATTTGTCTTACCCCACGGTGTGCAATATTTAAGTTTTTGGATTATTGATATGAAAACACATTAATCTTTTATCCAGGGCTTTTTTGCCAAATCAAATTATTAATGTTCATATTTTGTCTACAGATTTTTAAGAAGATTTTCATTCTCCAAAATAATCTGTCTCTAAATATTGACATCTTCTATATTTCCTTTTAAGCCATTACTGTCCCTTGCGTGTCCTTTCTTTGCCATATGATGAATACACACGGTGTCACAACACACTTATCTTCTTCCATATTCGGGAAGAACCCTTTCAGTTAGTCATCGTTGGGTACAGGAGTCAAGAAGATTCTTTTCTAATCCTAGTTTGCCAAAAGCTTTTAAAAGTTTTCAATTGAATTTTATAAGACACATTCTTCTGCTCTCCGCAAATACAATAAAGTACCCTAAATGACAAGCCCTGCACTCTTCTCTCTCTCTCTCTCTCTCTCTCTCTCTCTCTCTCTCTCTCTCTCTCTCTCTCTCTGTGTGTGTGTGTGTGTGTATGCACACTCACCCATGAGTGCAGAGGCATGTGGGAGCCAGAGGAGTGCATTAGATCTCCACACCTGGAGTCACAGGCAATTGTGCATGGCCTGACATGAGTGTTAGAAACTCAACCCGGTCCTCTACAAGAGCTGGTCATTCTGTTGACTGCTGAACCACCTCCCAACCTCTATTACTTATTTTTAATATTTCTGAATTTATTTTCAGAGGCCTTTACCTAAGGTTTTTATGAGAGTTTGTACTGCGCTTTGTTCTCATGTCATTTTTTGGATTTCACATTGAGTTTAAGCTCGTCTTAAATATAATGTATTTTGTGAGAGCCTCTATTTTTCTATTCTCTGAAAGAGATTCCATTTTGCTGTTTTAAAAACACAAGTAAAGGTTGTGGTCTTCGTGAACCCATTGTTGGGCCTCCCTCTCTTCCTCTTACTTGTTAGCTTTGATGACCTTGACACAAACTTGAGTTACCTGAGAAGAGGGAAACTCAGCTGAAGAACTACCTTCATCAGATTCACCTGTGGACAGTCACCCCAGAAAGGGAATTAGCTCCTGTCGGTTATACCTAAGTCCAGCTTGGTGAGCCAGAGTGTTGGAACCACCATGGGCTAAGGGTTGTTTGCAGGAGCAGGGACCACGACAAAGCAGCTAGCTGTGCCGTTCACCACGGGAGGCGACCCATAAACCCTGCAACCCTGGAGGTCTCTGCAGGGCTTGAGGGCAGCTGCACAGGTAAGTCTCTTCCCTCAGCAGATGTCTACTGTTTATGCAATGTCAGTGACCGGCTTTGAATCTCGTAAAGTTCCACGTCACAGTGCGACGTTTGTTTACTTCTTGTCTAAGTGTCCTGGAGAGAAACTTGAGTGGGAGAAAATTACTACGTGACAAAGAGTGGAAGGCGGGAACCCGAACAGTGGGGAGGAAAGAGGGAAACATGTCACAGTGGATTCAACCTGCCAAATGCCAGCGCGGCAGGAGGTCTGATGGCACTATTACTGATGTAGACCATTGGCACCAGGGCATGAGAATGAGTGCTCACTCCCCGTCCTTCTCTCCCAAAAGCATGACACCACGGGATTGTCAAACATCTGATGCATCCCGGGGAATAGCTACTGTGCAGACATGAAGAGTGCTCCTAAGGTGGCTGGAGATATGGCTCAGAGGAATAGAGCACTGGCTGCTCTTCCAGAGGTCCTGAGTTCAATTCCCAGCAACCACATGGTGGCTCACAACCATCTGTAATAAGATCTGATGTCCTCTTCTGTACTTCAGGATACATGAAGGAAGAAACCTATATACATAATAAATAAAAATCTTTAAAAAAAAAAGAGTGTTCCTAAAACCCAAAGAGAAGATACACCAGAGACACTCACTTCTACCGTTGTATGAAGAGAAATATGAACTATGTATAATGTGGTGTCTCGAGTTGAGAACCTGGGACAGAAATAGACCAAGAGACTCTCAACAATGTGTGACTTTTAGGATAGTGGCCTACAACTATGGCTCATTAGCATCCTGCTATAAAGCATGACATCAATGCATGAGGAAACAGGTATGACCTGCATGAGGATTTGACGTAACACCCTCACAACTTTCCTGTGCAGGAAGGCAATTCTACAATAAAGAGGACTTTATATTTCAAAAACCTGCTTTCTCCTATCTTTTGAAGGGAAACTGGGCAAGACAATGTTGATTTTCATAGTTCTGGCACAAACAGTCTGGAGCACATCGCTGTGGAGTTGGTAACCAGGCAACAACGAGTGTCTCATGACATGTTGCCCTGGAATTTTGCTACTGATAAGCAAATCTGAATAAATCGAATGAACCCACTCTGAACTTAACTTGCTACTTTGTTGAATAGCCTCCATCTCCTTTGGTATGTGATAAATCCGACAGGACTTTTTCAATAGTTTAATGATAATTAATTTATAATTATTAATAATTTATTAAAATATAGGGACTGAGTTAATGGCTTAGGGGTTCAAAGTGCATCTGCCCTTACAGAGCACCTGAGTTCAGGTTCCAGCAGCCTGGTCAGGTAGCTTCCAGCTGCCTCTGAGTCCAGCTGCCCTGTTTGGGCTCCCATAGGCTCCTGAACTCACACGCAGTACCTCCACACAGACATGCTTCCACACACAAATAAATAAAAACTAAGTTAAAATGGTGCATTTACAAAGATTCGCAAGAAAGTCAGACTGGATGCTATCATGAGCCAATTTAATTGTTGTTTCATAATGTGACCCCACTAGTGTAGAAATCCCTGTCCTTTTCTTAATAGGCCAGGACTTGTCTCCTCCCCGAAGTCCCCATCTCATCGGCTTAGGACACAAACTTTGTCTAATAAACAGATTGGGACTTTCAGATGCCCCCTTCCTGACTGCAGCCTCAGTCATGTGGCAGGCTGCCTATGCCTCTCAGAGGTCTCGGACAAGCAGGCATCAGCCACCAGCGAGGGAGGGAGGGGCCAGTGCCTCCTACTTGCCCTTGCCTGTGACTCTGAGGAGTTCTAAGCACCCCTCACACAACACGTGGACAATCACATGCTATTCCTCACACCTGAGCTACACAGACAGGCCTTTCTCAATGCATAAATAAAATCAATAAACAAAACAAATGGCTTTCAATTGAGTGTTCCTCTGTGATCCCAGTTTGTCAGCAGAAACTCATCTGCATTGTCCATAGCCTGAACACTTATTACTTCATCACGTTCACAACACATTCTCCCATTAGGCTGTAATCGACTTCATAATTTTCAAAAATCACTTTAAGAAAACTCGATGACCATTTAAATTTAAAACAAATTTGCTAGATTAAAAACATGCTTTGTTCTAGGATACTGAAAATGAAGATCCATGTTAGTGTACGTACAAAATGAAAGACCACTTAGACAAACTCGCTTCTGCTGCGAGGGCTGCAATTACAGTCAGGACACTCTCTACCTCCATGCCATTTTGTGTGGCTACGACTTAAGTTATGATGTCACCTAGTGGAGTCCCCATGTCATGAGACTGGGACAATTAAATTAACACAAGTCACCAGGAACAAAAAAAAACTCACCAAGTTCAACATAATTCGACATTAATCTTAAAAGTCCCAGATCATCTCTTAATGAACATAGGATATTGCTTCATCTTCTGTAAGACACCTAAATAATTTACTGAATGATTCTCTCTGTGGTGTGTGTGCGTGTGTGTGCGTGTGCATGCACTCTCCCTTCTAGAAAAAGAATACTAAAAATAAAGAATCCACTGAGAATCCTAAATACAAAGATGTTAACATGTTACCACTCCAAGCAATATGATTTAATGTTTGAGTTGAACACTCAGTGCTGAGTTCTAACCATCAATGTCTCCGAAAAAGAAAATAGACATTTTAATAGGACCGTTTACTTTCTTGGCACAGGTTATCAAAAAAGTTGCTTAAGACATTATGCAGCCTGTAACAACTTACAGCAGAAATAGAAATAACCCAGATTCAAAAATACCTTACAGACCCATCAATCCATCAAGCAAGGTACTACTGAAGAAGAGACCTAAATGTCTTCTTAGCTGTGACACAGAGGCCTATTTCCAGGGTGGGCACTGCAGACAAGTGCCGTGTGCAGCTGCCACCAGGCCTCATGGCAGCCTGTGCACCTGTGGGAGAGAGGATAGTGATGTGCTGAGCCACACAGAGCCTGCAGTCTGGACCTGCAGCAAGAGCTGGGGGGTGAGCAGGGCCAATTGTAGAGAGCCACAGTCATCCACGGGGCCTCAAGGAACACAGGCCACACAACTGTACCCTAAGTAAACATGCAGTTCAAGGCCCACTTCTTACGGCTGGACTTGGAAACAGAAGAATGTGTTCTGTGACCACTGGTGGAACAAGGGGAAGAGAATATGAAGTCAAGAGCTTAAAATACAGCACTAACTGCTGGACTCTTGACTTTATACAAGGGCCTGTCACCTCTGCGCCGTCCTCAGAAGACATTCTGTGCTTCCTGCTAAGATGTGAATGCCCATCTCAGCTCTGAGGAGCACTGGTGTACCATGCTGAACTGCCTCGGCAAGGAGAGGAATACTTAAAAGATACAAATCAAGACATCCACCAGTTAATCATGGGGCTCTCGCCAAGGGAAGCATGGGGACCAGGGCAAACGGCTCCGATAGACAAACAAGGAACTGTTTGAGTAACCTAAAATCAGAGTGTGTGTGGTTTTTGTTTGTCTGTTTGTTTTTGTTTGTTTTTAGTAACCTAAAACCAGAGTATGTTTGGGTTATAACCCAAATATAGATAGATAGATAGATAGATAGATAGATAGATAGATAGATAGATAGATAGATAGATAGATAGATGTATATATTGATGTATCTAGTTTTATAAAAAATAATACTTGAAAAAGTAGTGATTGAACAAATAATGGGAGAGCCAAATCTGTGTATTACAGGGAACATTTCCACCTTCCTTCAAATCCTCTGCCCTTCAGGAAGCCTGAAACTCCTCACCGCATCAGTACAAAAGAGGATATGAGCACTCTTTGCATTAACTTGTGGTTTTTGGTTGTGGGTCCTTGATTATCCCAATAAGCTACTTTTAAAGAAGCGAGTTTATAGGTGCCTTTCTGGGACTTGTGCTCTCCCTTCCCACAGGAAGGAGCAGGGCAAGGGAGGCAGGCACGAATGAAGTCTCTTTCCTCTTTGTTCTCTAGTGACAGAGGCAACTGCTCTGTCCAGGTACTGGTGTCTGAAGGGCACTTTATCCCCAGGGGAGCATCTGGCTTGAATGTATTGAGAAGGAATGGGAGGACACCCAAGGGAGCAGTGGGCAGAGGAGGAATCCCGCCAGGAGCCAGGCCTCGGTTCCTTGATGGATTATGCTACATTACTGTCCATACAGAATGAAACAGAACAGAGGTTTACTCTAAAGTGAGTTTTGCACTTAAATCATCTTTGGCTACTTCTAAGTACACAGAAATGTCACGGGGACAGTCATAAAAATACAGCAGAAGTGAAGACATATCATCTTCTGTCCGCAAACAATGACCATCCGGGAAATTTCGAGTTGTCCCTGTCAGGTGCTTAACACTGCCATCTGCAGAGGCTAAATAAACCTGGACATGAAATCTCTCTGAGTCAGGGTCACTGCCCACCAGGCCACTCCAGAGGCTAACCAAGGTCAAGCAGCAGCTGCAGGGGACGAATCACAGGCTCCATCCTCACTGCATCGGGCTCCCGCCTGCTCTCCAGGTTCTTTCTGGTGTCTGCTTCCTCAGATCAGACTGCCTCTGTTTGCACCCCAGGCCTGACTCCTTTAAGAACCCAGTCTTACACACCAGGTACACAGCGCTCGTTTGCATGTGTGTATGCATGTGCATGCATGCATGTGTGTGCATGCATGTGTGTGTTTATGATTGTGTTGCAGAGGTCGAGAAGGTAAGATAACTGCATAGAGAATAAATAGCATAGAGACATACCCTTGCCTATTACAGAGACTGGCCACTCACACCACCACCACCCCCAGTTTGCTTTCTGGGCTCCATTAGGTACATCTCAAGGTCTTTCTCCACACAACAGATTCTGAAGAGTTCTCAGCGTCCATTTGACTTACTTTTCAGGTCTCAGCTGATGGCTGCACTTTTCTCCGTAGCTACAATCTCTTCCCTAGGCTCAGAATACCCACTGATGAGCTCTGTGTGCAGTCCTAGCCTGTCTAGCCTGACACACTCCAAATCCCCCAGCACTCTCCCTCCAGTGTGGCTGCCACCTAAGGATCTCTCATCCTTCAGTTACCACACACCCTACAGAAAACCTGGCCATCATAGCCCCCCAAATGAACCCAGTGCTTCCCCTGGAATCTGAGCCAGTGTACTGTTTTCTGGTCTGTTCTTTCTTACCCCACACTCCTTCGCCATTCAAGATTAACACATAGGACACAGTCAAGCTGTTCATGGTTAAATATTATCATACTTCATTCAAACTCTGGCATAAACTTCTTCCGTCTGAGGGATTTGCATATGCTCTGCTTTCTGCCTGATTCCTTACCATGCAGCTCTTCCTGACACCCCCATAGGTTCCAGGCACCACCTTCATGATGCTACACCTGGAAATGACTCATTTTAAGCCTGTCTTGCATGTGCTGTTACTTTATCTGTTTATATGTGTCCCCCTTAGCTAAACTGTGTTCTCTATGTGACGAGGCTCATGTTTATTATGTTCTTAAGTCATGCTTTACATCTATCTAGCTTGCTTGGCTGTATCTTAATGTATTTTTATCATAAAACTACATTGGGAATAGGTACATGGATGGATAGGTCTTACTTATGGGAAAGAGGTACCCAAATCAATCAGTTTGCTGCACAATTAACTGCCCAAACATGCACTTTGAAAGAATTCATGCTCCTAATTGACAAAAGTTGAGATCTTTGGGTACAAATGTAAAGGAAAATTGTACAATCCATCTGGAGAAAAGTCACAACCAGACCAAAGTAAAATGAAATCATCACTGGAGAAAATTACTGCATATCTGATAGACAAACTTAATACACTTAGCATATCAGTTCTCTATAAGCCAGCATTCACTTTATCTATGTCCACGTAAATCCTCAGGAAGGCAATTTGGAACAATGACAAGACATAAAAATGTATATGTAAAATAAACATTTATGAAAAACTCAGAAAAGGACAGTCATAAAGAAGATGAGTCTAGCTATATATTAATATATATTGCTTGCTTTGTATTAAGAAGAATTGGTCAGATTTGTGCTGCTGTACCAACATACCTAAAACCCTACTTCATAACGAAAATGGTTGATTTTGAATGATTGCTTCAGTATTTCATGCCATGGTCACTGGGCCTGTCACTCTGGGCTTCTCATCACAGTGCACCACACTAGGGACTAATGTGGCAGAAGAGGCTTACTCACCTGATGGTACCCAAGAAGCTAAGAGAGAGAAAGGAAAAATAGCGCCAAAGTCCCCAAGCCCCCTGCCAGGGAATGATCGCAATGACTTAGACCCTTCCACTAGACCCCATCCTTAAAAGGCTCTGCCATTTCCGACAAGTCCCACAGACACATAAGCCCTGCGGGATGTTTAAAATCCAAACTGTTTCAGGGTAGCAATACCAGTCTATCAGCATGCTGTCTACAAAAATAGACTGAGACATCCAAAGGAATTACATAGAGGAGCACTTGGCATTTTATCTCTTCGAAGCAACACCCTCTGAGGAAGTAGTGAGTACGAGTATGTGTGACACAACTTTAATCGCCCTCCCTCCCTCCCGTGCCTCAGCCATTGTAGTTCCTTCCCAGGCCATAACTAGTGCTACCAGGTTGTGTGACTCTTCCGAAGTTGTCCTGCTGAGCGCTTCTCTGCTAGCACAAATGGTAGCAAGCACATCCAGCACCTCTGTGTGTTTTGCTTTCTCTTCTATTTGACACTGTTTCTGAGAAACCAACCCCCACCGGGATAGTTTGCTTCCTCTGCAGAGCATCCCACTGAGGGGATGACTCACCAGCCACCCAGCTCTCTTCTGAAGACATCTGTGTGCTGTCATGGCTGTTCTGCAGCATCTACCTACTCTCCATGAACAGCGTTACTGTGAGCAAAATCCTAGGCATATAGGCGCCCCTGCTTTCAAAGACATCGGGATTATAACGAGGGTGCTAAGTATTTCTCATAAAAGGTTCGTGGATGCCAAGGCTTGCCTTACAGCTGGTGTTGCTAACACTGTGGTGTGTCAGGGTCCGGATGATCGGGATGTTCCTTTCTCAGGCACAAACCCTATGTGACTTTGGAAAGCATGGAGTAACAGCTAAGGAGGAATATCCTCCAGGGTAAAGAAGATCACAAAGACGGGAAAGAGTGGAAGAAGAAACTCAGATAAAGAGGTCGAAAAGACTGCTGAAGCCGGTGGCTCTCCACCTTCCTGGTGCCGCAACCCTTTAATACAGTTCCTCATGCTGTGCTGACCCCCAGCCATAAAACTCTTTTCATTGCTACTTCATAACTGTAATTTTGCTACTGTTATGAATCATTATGCAAACATCTGTGTTTTCTGATGGTCTCAGAAGATCCTTGTGAAAGGGTCGTTCAATCCCCAAAAGAGGTCACAACCCATAGGTTGAGAATCCCTGGCTTAATTAAGTACTGTTTGGAAGACTGTCTTTAGTAACTGGCTATGTGGTATATAAATAGCAATGGTAAAAAGAAAAATTACTCATTCCTGAAGTGAGCGCAGAGTCCAGGGTCTCTGCCTCCATTGCTTTCTTTTCCAGCTCCCTGAGTCGCCCACAGCTGTGCTGGCTGAGCAGCTGTGGTTTCATAAGCACAAGCATGATCCCCTTGTCAATGGATGAATAACTCAACAGACTATTCAGAGCTCCAGACTCGGGGGATGTGCGTCCCAGAAGACAGCCTTTGAAGCCAGAGCTTGTCCCTTGTCCTCACCTCCTCCGTCCCTAAGGTTAGTCACTTTGCTCCACCACACCACAGGCCCAGAAGCAACAGAACTAGACAACCATGAACTGAAACCTCTGAGCCATGAGCATACTTTTCTCAGAGATTTTTGTCATTGTCGTGAAAAGCTAACATGCACTCCCAATACATACATACCTATGTGTGCATGCTTTTACACCTGTGTGTATCACATAGGGCTGTACATAGCATCTTACCAGTTTACATGAGGAATTGATCATAGGATGCTATCAAATGGAAAAAGCTGTGGAAGTCCCTTACTTAAAATTGCATAAGATTTGAATATGATCTGTGCCCAACTACCTACATATTTTAAAACTTTCTAAATGACTTACACTTCGTAGTGAAATGCACACTTTATATAAATAGCTGACATTGTTTGAGGCATCCTAAGAAGAAAACAGTCTGTATGTGTTCAATATTGGTGCAACTCTTTATCCAGATATCTAATCTGTTTGCTGAATCTTAAGATGCAGAAACCATGTGTATATTCCTAATAAAAATGATTTGGCAATGTTTTGTTACTATATATTAATAAATATGACCAAGTTATTCTCAACAGAGATTTCTATCCCTAACAGTTGTGCTGAGAGCCTCTACTTTTTCTCATGATAGAATTGTTAGTAAACCCTCCCACTTCTGCTCGCCTGATGGGCTAAGAGAAGACAGCATTTCAGTTAGGAATCATTTCTCCTGACGTGAGCGAGAGTGTGCACACACTCTGATCTTCAGCCATGTTGTACTTGTCCCATAACACATGTGTGTTTTCATACGTTAAAGGTTTTAGCCCCGTTTATGGCTTCCAAGTGCTCTCCTGATTCTGTATGGCACTTTTGTAAAATGGAGAAATATTAATACTAACCTTCAATTAACTAATCAAGTATCTCTTTCTGGATTTGCATTTCATAATCTTCCCAGTTTAGTGAGGGACAAAAAGATGCGGTAGTTTTCCTCAGCGACTCTAAGGGCCACAACCAACACCACACTAACAAAAGATGGGTGAATAAAAAAAGTATGAAGCAGCTTATTAATTTAACTTCTATGTTAAATTAGAAGTTTACATTCTTACACACTCACCCTTTGTACATATGGGGTCTTATCGAGTGCTGGTCTGCAGCTGATATTGGGAGCTGACGGGACCTTTAAGAAATAAGGCTCAGGAAAAGGAAGTTAGGTTACTGAGTTTGATTCCTTGAAAGGTACACTAGACTCTGCCTCCTTCTCTTGCTATCTGCTCATCATGAGGAAAGCATGTTCTCTGACATATGCTTTCACCATGATGTACCACACCTCACCAGAAAACCAAAAGCAACTGGCCCCATAGACTAAAGCCCCTGAAATCCCAAAGCAGAACAAACTTTTCTTTTTTAAAGTTGCTTATCTCAAGCATTTTGTCGCAGTGGTAAAAATTCTGCATGGCGTCCACCCACCTACCCATGTGGATATCCTTCCATGACATTGGGATGGCTTCACCAGCACCCACTCTTTGTCCCCTAGTAAATTTCATTCAGATATTTACCCTTTGTCCATTCAAGCCTGTCTTGAAAGAAGGGGACTCCAAGGGTCAGCAGTTGATGAAGACCTAAGTTAATCATCAGTGTGCTCTCTTGAGCTGGCTATAAGTGTTGATTCAGAAATGGATGAGCTAGTCTTTCCAGGAAGTGGGAGAAAAGAATGTTGGCTAAAACCAGACTAGCAATGCAGGAGTAACCTGTCAATATCTGGTTTGACTTTAGACCCAGCTGAAGAGATGGAACCCATAATCAGCTCTGCTTGGGTGACAAAAAACCTGGACTAGATGGCCGAGAGACGTAGGAGGAAACGAAATACTACGGTTCTAAAAACAAACATCAAAAACAAAACTCATAGCAATCAAGTGACTCCCAGTGGCATTCTGGTGAATGCATACATACCTTCCTCAGGCACCATCATAGGAGCTTCCTCCCACATCACTTGGGACAAACACAGAGACTTGCAGCCAGACATTACACAGAACGATAGCATCCCTAGAGGTATTTTGACATCAGTTTCATCTCCTTGGGGCTCAGGGACCCCTGCAGAAGAGGAAGCAGCAGCAGAATAAGAGCCAGAGAGGTTAGAGGACACCAACAAGACCCTCCAAATCAACATGAGCAATGCTCATATGAGCTCACAGAACTGAAGCAGCTTGCACAGGGCCTGCACCCATCTGCATCGGGTGCTCTACATTTATATTATGACTTCCAGTTTAGTGTTTCTGTGGGGTTCCTGTGTGTGAGAATGAGTGGTCTCTTGTGGCTTCTCTTGGTCTCTTTCCTTCTGTTTCTTGGTTTTGTCCAATTCTGCTGTGCTGGCTTTTATTTTATCTTATTATATTTTATTTTTTAAAAAAAAACCCTATCTTTCTTGGTACTTTCTAATTCATAGGGACTTGGGAACTGTTTCTTTGAATTAACGAAGTCTCCAGTGCATACTACATAACCTACCATTCCTCTTTCCTCTGAGAGTTATACCAGCTCTTGGTGGTCTTATTATTTGAGCCCAATCTGTGTGAAGTCAGTTCTAAAAACGAAACTGTTTCTTTCGAAGGGCTGACTCCTTTAACTGGAACAAGTAAAATGGTTGCTAGGTTGAGTAAATACAATATTATACCACCAGTTTCAAATAAATTCACTTTCAGAAGTGTTTTACAATGCAGAACTTAAGGCCCTGCAATGTTAGAATTAAGAAGTCGTGCTGTTGGAGTAAGGGTGTGACCTTGAGGGTTAGCACTCCTCAGTTCAGGGACAGAGGAAGTTGGGGCCCTACTATCACCAAGTTATTTCTGTGTTCTATGTCATCTCTTCAATCTGATTAATTCATTTGTTCTTATTAAAGAAAGACCTCTTGTGGAAAGAAATCTAGCAATGGCGGTGGTTCTCTAACCTGCCTGAACTTCCATAAATGACACTCAGACTTTTTCCTTGGATACGAACTTGCACGTGGGTGTGCCTCCTCGAGTTTGTAACCTGTCCTGATGCCATGAAAGGACAGAGCCATGGGTAAAGATTAGTCTGCAGAAAAGAGATGGAGAAAACCAGGTTTGTACATGACTGACCATTGAAGCAGTCAACCGCTAAATCTGTCCTACCTTGCCCTTGGGATCCAAAGGACCTTTGTCCCCTTTAGCACACATCGGGTTATTTAAATGGGCCTCTCTCTCTCTCTCTCTCTCTCTCTCTCTCTCTCTCTCTCTCTCTTCTCTCTCTGTCTTTCACACACACACACACAAAAAAAAAATCAAGTGCATCATAAATTGGTGCGAGCACACGCGTGTGAGTGTGTGTGTGTGAGTGTATGTGTGTATGTATGGGTATTATTGAGTGTGTGTATGTGTGTGTGTCTAAGAATACACTGGCAACAAGAGAGATTCACACACAGAGGAAGGCAGTGTTCTCAGTCATATACCTTCACTGTGATGTACCACCTCACCACTGGACTGAAAACAATTTGCCCCAATCATAGACTGAAGGGTCTTAAGTCACAAAACAAAATAGACTTTTCTTTCTTTAAGTTGTTTAACTCATTGGCCATATGTAATAGATCAAAACACAGCAGTGGTGTATTTTCAGGTAGAAGTACAATTGATTTTCATCTCATATTTGTGTTAGATAGTTTTATGTCAACTTGAAACAAGCTAACACCATCAACTAAGTAAACGCCAGTATTAGATCAGGTTATATATAGGTGGATCAATTGGGTATTTTCTTAATTAATGATTGATGGGGGAGGCCTGACCCTTTGGGTGTGGTACCATCCCTGGACTGGTTGTCCTGGGTGCTGTAAGAAAGCAGGCTGACCAAGCCATGGAGAATAAGCCAGCAAGCAGTACCCGCTCCATGTCCTCTTCATCAACTCCTGCCTCTAGGCTTCTGCCCTGTGTGAGTTCCTGTCCTGACTTTCCTCAGTGATAAACAGAGATAGATGTGTAGGCCAAACAAACCCTTTCCTCCCCAAGTTGCTTTGGTCATGGTGTTTCATCACAGCAATAATGACCCTGACTAAGACAAATTGTCATTCAAAGTCTCCTTTCACAATGATCCTAAATGAGTCACTTGCTCAGTGCCACAAGACAAGCAACAGCAAAGAAAGCAAAACCAAAGCCTCTAAGCTTGTGAAAAACAATTAAGTTCAGACTGGTGTGTGTGTGTGTGTGTGTGTGTGTGTGTGTGTGAGAGAGAGAGAGAGAGACAGAGACAGAGACAGAGAGAGACAGAGAGACAGAGAGAGAGACAGAGAGAGAGAGACAGAGAGAGAGAGAGAAAGTTTGATGTGTTAAACTCTCATTATTTTCCATGATTGCAAGAAACTAAATGAGCAACAGGTATGAAAAATGCATATGAATATAATGCAAGCATGGATTTCTTAAGTGGGAATGTCTTCAAGATTCAGACTCATAATAATACAGGTTCTCTCTTGAGGCCCGACATTGGAGGGACCATTCTGATGCCCTGTCCTGTGACAGTGCAGGCAGAGACTTGAGTGACCTCACACACAGGGGAAAAATCACATACTAGACTGAGATGGAATGTTAAGACTTTTGAGATTGTTTTTCCCCCACATTCAAAGTTCAAGAGGTCTGAGATTTTGTGTTAGTCTTGGATATTGAAAACACTTCCTAATACACAAAAAGCCATGAGTGGAGCAGTTCACCTGGCATACCCTGGCCGTGCAATTGGTTAATGATAAAATTTACCCTGTAAGCATCTTCAAAACCCACACCATGGTCGGGCAGTGGTGGTGGCGCACGCCTTTAATCCCAGTATTCGGGAGGCAGAGGCAGGCGGATCTCTGTGAGTTCGAGCCCAGCCTGGTCTACAAGAGCTAGTTCCAGGACAGGAACCAAAAGCTACGGAGAAACCCTGTCTCGAAAAACCAAAAAAAAAAAGAAAAAAAAAAAAAAAAACGCACACCATGAAAGGCCCAGATAGACTGAAGTACGTCTGGAGGACAGTGACATGCATGCCTAAAGCATGAGAGATTCTATCCAAGTGACCCATGACCGAGGCTCCAGACAACCTTTTAAGGACAAACAGACTTAGAACCCTTCTTGTATAAAGCTGGAAGCCCCTGCAGTTGTCTCGGGAGAGAATATGGGGCTGGTGGAGCAGTTTCTTTTCACTTAAGTCATGATTTTCTGATATGAAGAACCATCTAAAGATGGTCTAATTTCTCAGGATGTAGTGGGCAGGGAAGATGAAGAGCGTGGGACTGTTCCTCAGCTTCCATTCATCCTTTGCTCACCAGGACCTATGATTTTCAGCTCAGCACAAGTTCCCCCACAGTTGCCCCAATCCTTGGCAGGAAGGCGAAGTCTTTTACTCCCCCCCCCCCCCCCCCCCCCCCCCCCCCCCCCCCCCCCGTCCAACATGATGTCATCTGATTGTTGCAAGTTTTGCAGGTTTTTTTTTTTTTTTAAGAGAAAATGTATCAATGAAAGCTAGAACAGACTACCTTGGCCTCCCCAGTGTTTACCACAGCTGTGCCAGTGGCCAGGAAGTCAAGTGCCTGCTGAGAGTGACTGCAGAGACCTGAGAGAATAGGGAAGAGGCCAGCGGGTGCTATCAGTGTCGCAGAGGCAAAAGTACTAAGGTGCATTCTGAGATCTGTAAGATGTTCAGGTGAGCTAAATTCTCACCAGCCGTTAACACAAACCAAGAGGTGATGGGTAAAACGTATTAGTTACACCCGAGGGACCACCTGTACTGTTAAAGAAGAGAGGCCTGCCAGGCCACACTGCCAGCGTGGTGACTGACAGGTGCCTTGGACAGCGGTGTGTGGGCGTGCAGGAAGCAGACCATTCTCAGTTTCAATTTTAAACACTTGGGGTTATTTTCTTATTAACGATGACCCCTAAGTGCTTCAGTCGAAGCACGCATGTGTGCATCTGTGTATGCCAATGCGTATCTGGCTGGTGCTCTGAGTGAGGCCAAATGATTTCCCAACCATGCAGAGTCTCCACAAACAGTCTATAGATGTGCACCAATGTAGAATGGGATGGGCTTCTACCCACAGGCTAGAACGTTTTGCTGAAAATCCCTGCTGCATTTGGGTGTTCCTGCCTCAGGTTGTCCTGGAAGGTCAGGCTCCCCATGCTGCCTTACTCTGAATCTCCCTGGACATGGTCCAAGAGCTCTGTTTCAGCAACTGCTGTAGGTTCTTTCAAAATAATCAGAGTGGGCCTTTTTCTGCTATATAAAGGATTTTTAAATATGTGTGTATTTTATTTGATTTTTCCCTTGTGGCCTGGCATTTTACTCCCAAAGAAGTACCATGTTTAACTTAAAAACCCCTTGTCAGAGCCGTTGAGTGGACTCAGTGGGTGAGGGAGGGCACTTACTGACAAGGTTGAGGACCAGAGTCTCAACCTCTGAACCCATATGGTAGAAGGAGAGAACTGCCTCCTACAGGTTGTCCTCTGACTTCTACATCCATGGTGTGCATGTGCGCATGCGTGTGTGTGTGCGTGTATGTGTGTGTTCGAGTGCGTGCTCATACAGTAAACTGACTCGTCAATTAACTTGAAAACCTCATACTCGTGGGATGCATCCTAAGTATTTAGTGTTTTTCTCTCAGGTGTTAACACTGAAAACCACAGAAACAGAAAAATGAGCTTTCCTCTTGACTCCACAGAGCCTTTCACTCCCCGTCCCCATGGTAGCTGACAATGTGAGAACGCTGTGTCTTGGAAACCATCTTCTGTAAGCGCCTTTCTTCTGTGCTGAGTCACAAATCAGCCCTTTCCCCTTTACTCTCGGAACGGCAATTTTCCCTGCGCCATCCAGACTGAAGGGGTAACACGTGAATGCAATAACATGTTTTCTGCACCCAGCTCTCTTCAGGGAGAAGGGTTTGTGGTGCTGGAAGTAACATCGGCCCCACCCAACAGTAGCCCTGCACACCGTGGGGAGGTTCCAGGGCTGGGGACTTTTGGCAGCTTTGCCCACGCAAGCAGTCAACTTAGAAGAGTACCTTTTGGCTTAGCTTCAAGGAGAGCGAGGTCTTTGTTGTTCCCGGACAGAAACCAGCAGTGTTCTTTGATAGGTGTTGGGGTTTAAGGGAAGGAGAAAGGGACATTAAATTTACAATGGTTACTTTGCAAAATCTTCAGATCCATAATCATAGTTCTACAGCTGCTGCAGGATGAGTTTTGGACAAGAAATGCATTAATTTCACACGACATTATTCCCTTGTATTCACTTGTTTCCCCACGATTTGAGCAGGTTCACTTTCAAGGCTTTATAGAAGGTCTAACCCCAGGTGGATCATTTTTAGACCGTTGGTACCTTAGATAGTCTCTGAAATCTGGAGAATCATTCTTGGTGGCATCTGTCTAACACACACACACACACACTCAGCTCTGGGAAACACATTTCCACACATCTTCATGAAGAAATACTAGATATCATTTTGAGGTGGTTTGGCAAAACGAATCATATCTTAAAGAAATATAAAGAGAGCTATGAGCTACATTATTATATTCTGAGGTTTGATCTACAGACATTCAAATTGTTACTGCTAGTGATTTCCATGGGTCTTTTGAACTCCACCTAGCCTTCACCCCTCCCATACCCTCGAGGGGAATTTGGTATTTCTGTCTGCAGCAGAATTTTCTGTTACACTGCCCCTCTCATCTGCCTCCAGCTTGGACTACGCCTAACACATTGCTGCCACATTTCAAAACAGAACCCTCTGTGCCCGAAAGCACAGGCATTGTGAGTTCCCTGCACAGTCTGTAGATGGATATTAGACAGTGGTACCAGCTCTTACCATACACCACGCCATGAGTGTACAGACCTCAAGCATCTCTCCCAAAGACACTCATCTCTAAGCTGTTTCACACTGATAAACTGCCCAGAGTCATCACACAGACTACATCAGTGTGTGATTGCTGCTTCCTAATTGCCCATTGCCAGGATTTGGTTCATTTTAAACACTGGATAATGAATAAAGGAACAACACCGAAAACATTATTTTCTCTTGTTCTAGAATATGAATGGAGACAAGGCCTTTGTCATGCATGTATGACATTTGATACAGTAGTCTTCTGAAGTGTCAACAGCTAATTCCCCTACACCTAGGGACAAGATTTGCTAAATGCCTCATGGCATATCCAGTGTTTATATATTATCTGCTCTCTGCCTGTCTGTCTTTCCTATAGCTGTAGTCTCTTAATTTGACATTGTTGATGTTCTGGGAACATAAAAACCAAATGTCAAAGCTTATTGGAATGATTAATAAAGTGAACTCCTAAAGCTTCTACCCAAGGGCTTTCCTACTGGTTTTGGACTCTGCCGTGTCCATTTCGCTTCTTAGAAGTCACTGTCACCCTTTGTTTTCACAGATTACCTCCTTCCTGGCTAGCTGCTGAGTCAGAGGACTGTAACTTCTGTTTCCTAACACGACTGAGGTGCTTGAGAGCCACAGTAGTCAGAACTAAGATCAGAGAACCCCCCCCACCTCCTGGCCCGCAACCAACCAGCTGTATTGTGGATCTGCATATGAGTGACTCACAGAATGGAGTTCATATCGGTGGGGCCTGGCAAGATGTCTCAATGAGTTAAGACACTTTCTGCAGAGGGCACACATGGGAACCAGCTCCCACAAGTTGTCCTTTGACTTCTATAAGCATGTGCATGCATACATACATACATACATGTATGCATACATGCATGCACAGTTTTATATAATATGTAAGTATATATCAAAAGGAATTGATATTCTAAAACAAGTTCATATTGGTTCAAAAACTAGTCCTTCATGGGTGAGACCATCACCCAGATAGATTATGTATGGGTAGCAGGTGGGCTGATTACACACAGAAAGAAGTCGCTGAGCTTTGCTCCTCTGTGGGCAGATCCAACTGTCTATGGATAGAACTTGTCTATGGAGAGTGGATGCACCATTAGCCACACCCCCAGGCCTAGGCAACTGGATGATGACGAAGGGTTACAGAGTAGTACTAGTTGGTATTAAACGTTGAGTTGACTAGTCTTTGGAGCCTTTGCTGAATGACTTTTCCCTTAATATTAAACTCCTATGAATCTCAAGGAAAATTTAATCCATATGTTTCTGATTCGATTACTCTTAACTCATTAAGTGCTTTAAAAAGCTATTTGAAATTTGAGAGGTCTTTCTTTATGGGCTTTAGCACTCCTTTGTTCTCTGAATTAGGAGGGAGAGTTCTGCCAAGAGTTAATGGTATTTGAACCTCAGTCTGCTTAAGGGGATTCCACATTCAGCAAAGCGCCCAGCATCCTGTCACGGCCAATGCCTCTCGAACTCTCACTGTATCGGCCCTGTGCCCCTTCTTCTGCATGCTTAGTGACACTGGAGAGTTTCTTGTACTCACATGGCAGAGACCCTTGCGTGCCAAATAACCATTACCATTAAAATCAGTAACACCCGAGAGTGGAATACAAATTCAAGCTATGACTTCCTTCTGCGGAGAATGGATCAAATGCAAAGCCGATGTTCTGTTCTGAGAAACAAATGTGAAGATCCCTCCATTCTTCTGTCTCCCCTCATCCTCTTCTCTTTCCTCTTCTCGTGAGTGAAACAGGGCCTCGCTCTGTAGCTCAGGCTGGCCTGGAACTCATTACTGTCTTGCCTCTACCTCACTAGTGCTGCTGCGACATCATGCCTGGATACTGTTCTTTTTCTAACTGTTTCTTATATAAGTCAGAATACAAGGATAGTTCAATTTCAACTTCCAGTATCTCGCATCCAAGATCTGAAGGAGGGATGTGAAGCATTCCATGCTCTGAGGAACAAGAAGTAGGTAAGGATGCTATTTGCAGGATTTCTCGGGACAAGCACTGAGAATGGACTATGTGCAGAAAGGGAAGACATGCTTGAGATCACAATGGCATCAATCTTATGAATGATACAGATTTGTCTTTAGTAACTGCCGATCTGGAGACTCAGAGATGGCAGCAGCCCCTGATATTCATGGTAAGACACCAGGACACAGTGCTGCTCAAAAACCGTGAATACATGGTCTTCACAGCTTAACAGTCAGCGAGTCTGGCAGGTGTTCTTTCTAGAAAGAAAACTAGGTGGCGACTCCAGATAAAGGAAGAAAACAATCTTTAAGGCACCTAAAGCTACAGGTTAGTACCAGGGGATAAAAAAGATGCCAGTTGAAAAGGCGTTAACAAAGACAGGCTCCTCAGTGATGAGAGACAGAACGGTCCTCTGGACCCAAGGTTTCAAACATAAACCCCAAGAGAGGCACTTGCTACTATCTTTGGATCACATTGGCCATAGACATCTCCAGCATCAACATTAGCATCTTATGGGACAGATTATACGATGCTGAGCTGGAGTGTGTGGTACCTTCCTTTGGACTAAGGAGTCCAAACGCTCTGCTTGGACTTCTGCTAACACTATTCAACCATCATCTTTGGGAAAGTTCTTGTGGCTAGAACTGTGACTGGGAAATGAAAAACGACAGTTTGAACCATCAGGCTGCTAGGATCACGCACTAAACCTGGTGCATATGGTCCCTTAGTTCCCTTTGTTTTCATATCCATACATGGCATGTAGCCACAGACACCAGAAGATCAAGCCCTGCAGTTGAATGAAGATCATGGTCGTTTGTGCATCATAAACATCCACTTAGAACCATGTTTCCAAGTAAAACTTCCCAGGAAATCTATCTTTAATGAACTGGAAAGATGTAAAAATGCTCTGTGAAAATTTTGCAGAGCCATGAATTGAACTCAGCTGTGAAGTTTTGGGGTGTCCCTGTGTTCTCATTGTAAGTGAAGAGTTTGCAAAAGATGCAGCCGCTGGTGAGTTCTTGTTTGCAATGGCAATCAATCCATCTATCAGCAGACTCTGTGACTTTTAAGTTCATATAGAAATAGTCAAGAAATAAATTCACAAAAGTAAGAGTTTTGAGAGAAATAAAGGCATCCAGCATGGATATTCAATTCTAGCCATACTACAACTGACAAGCACTGGAAAAATTATGGTTTTCTACATGTTCTCTGGGAATCTTGCTTCTGTTCATTCTTTACCCCTTTTCAGTCTCCAGCTGAGCTGGCCAGTCTGGTTGTCTGGGGACTCTGCAAATTGAACTGGGGTCCTATGGTATAGGCCCGAGAGAACCTCCTTTTTCACCGTGTGAGGACAGAGCCAGTCTATAAGCCAGAAACTGAAGCCTTACCACACAGCAAGCTGCATTGGTGTTGGACTGCCAGCATCCAGAACCATGGGAAAGAAGTCCGATTTCCTCCTCTGTATTTGCTATACAGTCCAGAGTCAACAGGGGCAGCCCACGATGAAGCATGGACAGTACCTGAGGCCTCACGCAGGTGCTGCTTCAGCTGGGAGAGGAACAGATGAAGGACACTCATCTGGCTGCAGAAACAGAAGTAGAAACTTTTAGAAACAAAAGCCATATTTACATTTTAAAGACACTATTCAATTTCTGAAAGATAACTGATTTCACAAAATACTAATTTACGTTATTCTTCTTTTCCTCTACTCAAAGGTGAGTGTTCTACTTTGTGAAATATGTGATGTATTGGGGAAAACCCAGATTGTTTCTGGGCTTAGTGAATTTCTTCTTTTCCTTGCGTTTTTTAATGTTTTATGTTTTTCTCCTTGTCTGTGGTTGCTGTCCTTTGATGATGGGCACAGGTTGGATCCTCTGGGGACCAGAGTCCCTTAGAGATCAGACTCATTCATGGTGTGCAAATGCAATGAAGCTTAGCTCTACTGAAACCTTAGAGTTAGGCCATTTCCAAGTCAAGGTGGCAAAGCCGCTCATCTTGACTCTGGGTCACTGGCAAGGGAGTTACAAACTACAGAAGAGCTAGTTTGATATTTGAAGCTACAAGTTTGGTGACCTATGCTGCTTGAGACCAAAAGTGCTTTAGGTTTCAGGGCTTGGGATCTCTGCTGCTATGCAATGGCATGTATGGCCATAGGACATGCGATATCCTTGGTGCACCTTGCATTTTTAACAGCCACGTGTTCCAGGAGATCACACATGGAATGTTCTATTCATCGTGTTATATCTGGGCTCAAAAACTTTCAGATTAGACTCTTCTAAGTTTTCAGCAGTTTGTCTATGAATATCCATCGTGTGTGTGTGTTTGTGTGTATGTGTGTGTGTGTGAGTGTGCGAGCATGTGTGCACACCAGTTTTCAAATAAAACTTTTGACAAGACCAATGGGCAAATATAGACACAAAATAAATTTTAAATGACATAATCTAAATCTTACTTAAAGAAATCACTTGGTGTCTGCCTTTAATCCCAGGACTCGAGAGGCAGAGGCAGTAGGATCTCTGAGTTTGAGGCTAGCCTAGTCTACAGAGCAAGTTCCAGGACAGCCAGTGCTAGACAGAAAAACCTTGTATTCAAAAACAAAAATAATAAATAAATAAATAAATAAATAAATTCCTTGGCTCTTTCTTTTCCTTTCTTGTCTTCACAGTACTGATGGTCTCCAGTGAGGGTTGAGAGGTGGTCTCAAACACTCTCTTCTGGGTTCAGTATTTAACTCTCAAACTTTCATCTGATCTCTACTGCCAGTGTTCATCTGGTTTTCTTGTAAGAAACTGAAGAAAAATATTAGAAATGCAATGGTGTGGCATGTGATAGTTGAAGACACTCACCGGCCCCAGTTCACTGCTTCTCAGTCAAAGGTCTCAGACACTGTGCTCAGCGAATGAGAAATGAAGAAAGATAATGTGCACTGGTTTCCCTGAGGCTCTATTGGAATGTGGAAGGACCCAGAGAAGCACCCTGGTGTGTGGCAAACAGGAGTCTGCCAGGATCACCTTGCAACAGGCACAATGAGGTCCACTTTGTCAAAAAAGTGGATTGAAGCCCTAGAATTAACCCCTTGGGAGCTGTCTCAGTACACATAAGCTGGGAGGCTGATAAAATGGTACTGAAGTATTTCCCCACAGCTCTGGAGGGATGCTGGGAAGTCTAAAGCAAAAGCACCTGAAGACTTGGTGTCTGCTGCAAACACTTCCTTGTTCATAGATAACATATGTTTTGTGGTAGAAGGCAGGTGGGTCCCTTGGGCCTCTTTTATACGTCACTAATCCTTTACCATAACAGTTTTGTCTGTGTGAATCAATCATTTCCAGAGGCCTCAAGTCACCTAGTAACAGCACCTGGCAGTGGAACTCTATCATGCAACTGTTTGGAGGACTCAAACATGTAGGCCATAGTAGCCCATAAAGGTTGCCATCCTTCTGCACCCACTGCCATGCCCAGATTCAGGCCACATCATTGTGTCCTGAACTACGACAATGAGCACTGACCCCATGATCCTACTTGCTCTGTCTCTGCCCTACCATCTCACTACCCTCTCTCTTCTCTTTTTTTCCAAGATGGCAGATTGCATTCTGACCACTCCATTTGGTTCTTTGTGATTAAAGAGGAAAGACACAGATGCCCACAGGAAATGGTGAATATAATCTGGATAAAAAGAGAAAATAACAAAATCCAGGTCCAGGGAAAGACATTATCCCGCCAAATAAAGTGGAGAAGAAAGAGACAAAAAACAGGCCCATGGTATCCTCTGATCTCCATACATGCCAAAATGAGGTGTGCACACATACATAATACACATTTAAAATTTAATTTTTACTTTTTAAATAAAAACCCCTTCCCCAAAACCACCTCAACATCAAAGTGTTCTGAAGGAGGAGTTTTTCATTGGAACCACTTGTCAGCTTTGTCCCACAGGTCAACTCTATCCTGCCAGCCTGGTCTCAAATAACCTACAGAGACTTACTATTAATTATAAATGCTCAACCAATAGCTCAGGCTTGTTACTAAGTAGCTCTTACATTTTAAATTAATCCATATTTCTTATCTATGCTCTGCCACATAGCGGTACCTTTTTCAACAAGACAAGTTCATCTTGCTTCTTTCCATGTCTCCTCACAATTCTGAAACTCCTGCCTTCTTTCCAGCATCATCTTTATGTTTGCAAGTCCCACCTAACCTCTACCTGTCCAGCACTGGCCAATCAGCTTCTTTATGAACTCAATCACAGCCATATATATTCACACAGTATACAGGAATATTCCACTGTTTTCCTAGCAGCTTTATTTCTAATACCTAAAACCAAGGGAAAATATGCTTATTTAACTGTGGTCCATTCCACAATATATAGCAATAAAAAAGAATGAATTATTGACACACCATCTGAATAGTTTGCAAAGATAGTATGTGGAGAGAAAAATCAGTTCCCAATGATTAATGTTATGTGATCTTCTTTATATAAAATTGTTGAGGTTACAAAGCTGTAGACAGGGACAACACTTTGGTTTGAGAGTTATGGGTAAGTTGAAGGGTCTGGGAATAAAGAAGTAGCAATGAAGGTTTTGTTTTTTTCAGAGATAAAGTTTTAATTATGTTTGTGAGAGGGTATGGTCACATGAATGCAAACACACATGGAGTCCAGAAGAAGGTGTTAGATCCCCTGAAACTGAAGTTTAAGGTGACTGTGAGCCACCTGACATGGACAATGGGAACTGAACTCAGGTTCAGAAGCAAGAACTCTTAACTTCTGAGCCATATCTCACAACCCCCATGTCAGGGATCACATTGGTGACTGAGTTCCTTAGCTTTATCTGGATGATGTTTGTCTCTATACATGGGAAAATCAATATTATAGAATTATAGAAGTCACACATATACACAAGAGAATGTACACAAAGTGATATCTGAATAAGAATGTGGTTTGGTCTTCTGCCACATATCTGGTTTTGATACTGCTTGCAGTTTCATAAGAATCTGTACTGTTTTCAAGATGAAAAACTCAGAAACAATCACATTATCAAATGTCTCTCTCCATCCCTACCCATCCTGGAAAGAGCCACCATGGAAGACTCAGCAGGGACAATGTGTGTGCAGTCAGCAAATACATTAAGATATCACACGGAACCAACACATCCTTACTGTGTCCAGCCAACTCCCACTAGAGACAGGGAACTTGGTCTTACAACTATATGACAGAGTAGAGCATGTTCTTGAATAAACTAAGCAGCACCCCTAACCACAGCCTTCAAGTTGTAATCCTGAGTAAATGTAGAGATTAAAGAAAGCATTGAGTTATCCCCCACAACCTTAGGGGAACACTGAAACACAGCCTGCTACTACACAGAAAGGACCAAGAAAGAGGGCCAAGAGAGGAACTCTGAAGCACAAGCTGTGACTGAACAAAGTGGACCAAGAGGAGAGAACCAAGAAAGCAGACCCAATGTGGACCAAGAAAGTGAACCAAGAGAACAGACCCAAAGGGGACCAAGAGAGTAAACCCAGACAACAGACCAAGAGAGCAAGCCAAGAGAGAGGGCCAGGAGATACAGTGCCTCAGTGGCTTTCTGAGACACAGACAGTGACAGTACAGAGCAGATCAAGAACAGTTCCCCAAAACACAGAAAGCCACTGCAAGAATTGGACCAAAAAACAAAGACAATGCTACCATCAATTGAAGGAGAGATGGGTAGGCACCAATGCAAGAATTCATCCAACAACCTAAAAGCAGCATGGTTACACCAGAACCCCAGTGCTCAAACAACAGGAAGACTTGATCATCCTAACCCAGAGAAGCAGAAGAAAATGATTTCAAATGTAACTTTGTGAAGATGATGGAAACCTTTGAAAATAAAATTAAAAATTCCTTTAAAGAAATAGAGGAAAAGACAAACAAAAAATTGAAAGTAATTAATAAATCTCTCAAAGAAAACCAAGAAAAAAAAACAATTAAACAGGTGAAGCAAACAGTTCAAGACTTGAAGAGACTGAAATAGAGGCAATAAAAAAAAACAGAAACCAAGGGAATTCAGGATATGGAAAATCTGGGTATATGAACAGGAACTACGGAGGCAAACATAACCAACAGAATACAAGAGGTGGAAGAAAGAATCTCAGGTGTTCAAGATACTATAGAGGAAATAGATTCATTGGTCAAAGAAAACATTAATTCCAACAAATTTTTAACACAAAACACCCAGAAAATCTGGGACACCATGAAAAGACCAAACCTAAGAATAATAGGGATAGAAGAAGGGGAATTCCAGGTCAAAGGCACAGAAAATGGAAGAAAACTTTCCTAACCTAAAGAAGGATATCCCTATTAAGGTACGAGAAGTTTACAGAACACCAAATAGACTGGATCAAAAAAAAAAGTCCCCCTCATTATATAATAACCAAAATACAAAACATACAGAATAAAGAAATAATGTTAACAGCTGCAAAGGAAAAAGGTCAAGTAACATACAAAGGTAGACCTATCAGAATTACACCTAACTTCTCAATGAAAACCATGAAAGCCAGAAGGTCCTGGACAGATGTGCTGCAGACACTAAGAGACCATGGATGCAAGCCCAAACTTCTATACTCAGCAAAGCTTTCAATCACCATGCATAAATGGAGAAAACATGATATTCCATGATAAAACCAGATTTAAATAAGACGTATCTACAAATCCAGCCCTACAGAAAGTACTAGAAGAAAATCCCCAACCCAAAAAGTTAACTGCATCTACAAAAACACAGACAACAGATAACCTCCCACCAGCAAAACCCAAATAAGGGAAACATACACATACTACCACCAAAAAAATAACAGGAATTAACAACCACTCATCATTAATATTGCTTAATATCAATGGAATCAATTCACCTATAAAAAGACACAGGCTAAGAGAATGGATAGAAAAACAGGATCCAACCTTCTGCTGTATACAAGAAACATGCCTCAACCTCAAAGACAGACATTACCTCAGAGTAAAGGGTTGGGAAAAGGTTTTTCAATCAAATGGACCTAAGAAACAAGTGGATGTAGCTATTCTAATATCTAACAAAATTGATTTCAAACTAAAATTAATCAGAAGAGATGGAGAAGGACACTTTATACTCCTAACAGGAACAATTCATCAAGATGAAGTCTCAATTCAGAACATCTATGTCCCTAATATAAGAGCACCCACATATGTAAAAAAACATTATTAAAACATAAATTGCACATCAAACCCCACACACTAATAGAATAAGACTTCAACACTCCACTCTCGCCAATGAACAGGTCATCCAGACAGAAACTTAACAAAGAAATAAGTGAACTAACAGATGTCATGAATCAAATGGACTTAACAGACATCTATAGAACATTCCACCCAAACATTCCACCCAAACACAAACGAATATACCTTCTCAGCACCTCATGGAACCTTCTCTAAAAATTGATCACATACTCGGTAACAAAGCAAACCTCCACAGTTACAAAAAAAATTGGAGTAACTCCCTGTGTCTTATCAGATCACCATGGATTAAAGTTCAAATTTAACATAATACTACTCTCAGAAAGCCTACAAACTCATGGAAATTGAACAGTGAACTACTGAACTACCTCTGGGTCAAGGAAGAAATAAGGAAGAAATTAGAGACTTCCTTGAATTCAATGAAAATGAAGGCATAACATATTCAAACCTATAGGACACTATGAAAGAAGTGCCAATAGGAAAGTTTATAGCACTAAGTGCCCACATAAAGAAAAGAGAAAGCTCATACTAATGACTTAACAGCACGTTGAAATCTCTGGAATGAAAAGAAGCAAACTCACCAGGAAGAGTAGAAGACAGAAAATAATCAAATTGAGGGCTGCAATCAATATAATAGAAACAAAGAAAACAATACAAAGAATCAATGAAACAAAGAGCTGGTTCTTTGAGAAAATCAACAAGATAGACAAACCCTTATTCAAACTAATCAAAAGGCAGAGAGAGAGCACCAAAGTAAACAAAATCAGAAATGGAAAGGGGGCATAACAACAGACACTAAGGAAATTCAGAGCATCATTAGGTCTTACTACAAAGACCTACACTCCACAAAATTGGAAAATGCAAAAGAAATGGATAATTCTCTGCATAGGTATGACATACCAAAATTAAATCAAGACCAAATGGACCATTGATACAGAATGATAACCTGTAAGGAAATAAAAGCTGTCATCAAAAGCCTTACCACCAAAAAAGGTCAGGGCCGATGCTTTCTTGCAGAATCTTCCAGAACTTCCAAAAAGAGCTAATACCTATACTCCTTAAAGTGTTCCTCATAATAAAAACAGAAGGAACATTGCCAAACTCTTTTTATAAGGCTACAGTTAACCTGATACCAAAACCACACAAAGACTTAATCAAGAAAGAGAATTATAGACCAATCTAACTCATGAATATAGATGCAAAAATACTCAATAAAATATTGGCAAACCAAATCCATGAACATATCAAAAAAATTATCCACCATGATAGAGTCAGCAGAGATCTTAGAGAGGCAGGGGTGGCTCGAAATATGAAAATCATTCAATGTAATCCATCATCTAAATAAACTGAAAGAAAAAACATATGATCATCTTATTAGATGCTGAAAAAGCATCTGACAAACTCCAACATTCCTTCATTATAAAGGACTTGGAGAGATCAGAGATACAATGAACATATCTAAACATAATAAAAGCAATATACACCAAACCAACAGCCAACATCAAATTAAATGGAGAGAAACTCAAAGCAATTCCACTAAAATCAGGGACAAGACAAGGCTGTCCATTCTCTCCTTTATCTATTCAACATAGTTCTTGAAGTTCCGGCTATAGCAATAAGACGTCAAAAGGAGATCAAGGGGATTCAAATTGGAAAGGAAGAAGTCAAACTTCCATTATTTGTAGATGATATGATAGCATACATAAGAGACCCCCAAAAACTCTACTAAGGAAGTCCTACAACTGATAAATACCTTCAGTAATGTGGTAGGATACAAGATCAACTCCAAAAAATCAGTAGCTGTCCTATACACAAATGATAAAGAAACTGAGAAAGAAATCAAAGAAACATCATCCTTTACAATAGCCACAAATAACATAAAATATCTTCGGATAACACTAACCAAAGAAGTGAAAGACCTATTTGACAAGAACTTCAAGCCTTTGAAGAAAGAAATTGAAGAAGATACCAGAAAATGGAAAGGTATGTTCTCGGATGATCCATGTACTTGGATAGGTATGGTCAGCATAATAAAATGGCAATACTACCAAAATCAATCTGTAGATTCAACGCAATACCCATCAAAATCCCAACACAATTCTTCAAAGATCTTGAAAGAACAATAATCAACTTCATATGGAAAAACAAAAAAACCTGGGATAGCCAAAACAATCCTGTACAATAAAGTAACTTTTGGAAGCATCACCATCCCTGATATCAAGCACTGTAATATCTGCTTTGTATTGGCATAAAAACAGAGAGGTTTACCAATGGAATCAAATCAAAGACCGGGATATTAATTCACACACCTATGAACACTGGATTTTTGACAAAAAATAAAAAGCTAAAATTACACAATGGAAAAAAGAAAGCATCTTCAACATAACTGAATGTCAACTTATAGAAGAATAAAATATATCTATATTTATCCCCATGCACAAAACTCAAGTCCAGTTGGATTAAAGACCTCAATATAAAACCAACCACACTGAACCTGATAGAAGAGAAAGTGGGAAGTAGTCTTCAATGCATGAGCACAGGAGACCACTTTCTAAAAATAACACTAGTAGCACAGACGCTGAGAGTGAAAATAAATAAATGTGATCTCCTGAAACTGAGAAGCTTCTGTGAAGCAAGCTTATTTTCTTATTGACAAAAAGGCAGCCTACTGAATTGGAAAATGTGTTCACCAACCCCACATCAGACAGAGAACTGACCGTCAAAATATATAAAGAACTCAAGAAATTAGACATCGAAATTCCAAATAACCCATTTTAAAAAAATGGGATACATAACTAAACAAAGAATTCTCAACAAAAGAATCTCAAATGGCCAAAAGACACTTAGGAAATATTCAATATCCTTAGCCATCAGGGAAATGTGAATCAAAACAACTCTGAGATTCCATCCTACACCTGTCAGAATGGCTAAGATCAAAAACACCAATGATAGCTTATGCTGGAGAGGTCATGGAGAAAGGGGAACACTCATCCATTGCTGAATGTACAATCACTTTGGAAATCTGTATGACAGTTTTTCAGAAAATTGGGACTCAACCTACCTCAGGACCCAGCAATACCACTCTTGGGCATATACCCAAAAGATGATCAATCAACTACAAGGACATTTGTTCAGCTATGTTTATAGCATTATTTGCAATAGCCAGAACCTGGAAACAACCAAGATGACCTTCAACTGAAGAATGGATAAAGAAAATGTTGCACAGTTACACATTAGAGTACATTTACTATTAAATGGTAAAACAAAATAAAACAAAAAAAGTGACATCTTGAAATTCGCATGTAAATGGATAGAACTAGAAAAAAACATCCTCAGTGAGGTAACCCAGACACAGAAAGATAAACATGGTATCTACTCACTCATAAGTGGATGCTAGCTGTAAAGCAAAGATATTGAGCCTAGTGAAGCTAAGTAACAAGGTGAACCCTAAAAAAAATACATAGATCCACATGGAAAGTTGAAATAGACAAAATTGCCTAACAAAATTGGGAGCATGCTGTGGAGGGAGTAGGGAGGGCAGAAGGGGAAGAGGTTGGGAGAAGGGAAACAGGAAGGAGAACTTGAGGGAATGGGATAGTCGAGAAGGAGGAAGGACAGAGATGAGAGCAAGGAAAGAGATATATTGATTGAGGGAGCCATTATGGGGCTAGAAAGAAACCTGACACTAGAGAAATTTCCAGGAATCCACCAGGATGGCCGCGGCTAAGACGCTAAGTGATAGAGGAGAGGGTGACTGAACTAGCCTTGCCCTGTACTCAGATTGATGAATATATTAAATATTGCCATAGACCCTTAATCCAGCAGCTGATGGAAGCAGAGGAAGAGACCCACATTGGAACACTAAACTGAGTTGCCAAAGACTATGATGGGTGTACCCACTGAAACAGTTTACCTGAGCTAATGGGAGCTCACCAACTCCAGCCAGACAGGGAAGGAACCAGCATAGGTCCAAACTACTCCCTCTGAATGTGGGTGACAATTGCATGGCTGGGAGAGACTGAGGGACCCCTGGCAGTGGCACCAGGATTTATCCCTACTGCTTGTACTGGCTTTTTGGGAACCCATTCTCTTTGGATGGATATTTTGCTCAGCCCAGCCTAGATATAGTAGGGAGGGCCTTGGACCTTCCCCAAAGCAATGTGCCTTACCCTCTCTGTGGAGTGGATGGTGATGGGATAGAGGGGTTAGTGGAGGAAATAGGAAGACGGAAGGAAGTGGGAACTAGGATTGGCATGTAAAATGAAAAGAGTTACTTTGTTTTCTTTTAAAAAAATAAAAAAAAGAAAAATGAAAGTATTGAAAATTCTCTTTAAAAACAACCAGAGAAACCGGGTAGTGGTGGAACACACTTTTAGTCCCAGCACTCAGGAAGCAGAGGCATGCAGATCTCTGAGTCTGAGGTCAGCCTGGTCTACAGATAGAGTTATAGAGTTCCAGGACAGCCAGAACTACACAGAGAAAGCCTGTTTCAAAACAAAACAAAACAAAAAAAAAAAAAAAAAAAAAAAAAACCAAAATAAATAAATTTAAACAAACAAACAAAACGAAAACAACCACAGAACTGTGGGTTGTTTGGTATTTGGGGAATGAAGGTACTATCTTCCGGCTGGCTAAATACAGTAAGACGTGAAGTCTAATTATAGAGAACAGTATTAATCACCAAGTCACCAAATATTTATAAAGTACAGCATCACTCTACTTAACTACAACTTTGGAAAAAAACAAGAAAAACACATTTTCTTTTTTCAGGGTGGTCCCAATTTAGTGCGGAAGGTTGAAATGCAAGCAAGCCATGAAAAGAGTAACTGAAGCCTACTGTAATCCAACACTTAGGTGAATCCCATTGGCTAGATTAGTACCACATTTTTAGCTGTTGATAATGCGCAATTGAGTGCAGTGGAATAATCTTTAATTTAAAATAGGAATGAATACACTTGACAAACACGGTAATCAATAGAATAACAGATGCACGAATATTTTTGAAAAATAAGACTTTGATATGTAAATCTGAAAATTTAGCTTTCATAATCTACAGGACCAGCAGATTGTTTTTCCTAAGCCGGGGCTGGTGGAGTACTTTGGGAGGGAGGGTAAGAGAATCTGGACTGATTCTACCACACATACCCATCAACCAGGACCCCAATTTCCTTCAGCTTTTCCACATTTCATAATTTGTCTGGAACTTTCCCCTTTGCTTCATCTCAAATGTGATGTCAAACAGACTTCAGGTCACTTCATCCTCTTGTTTTGCCCCCTTGTGGACTTCAACCTACTTTTCTAATAAAGAAGATGGGGACAGGAATGAATGAGGAGCCTTTGCCGTTCATGTACTCTGCTGCTTGTGCCTAGACAGATGTGTCTTTGGCTTCTTATTTGACAAGAATCAACATCAGAGAAAATGTGTTTTATGGATTTATGATTTAATGATTATAAATATTACAATGCTTTCTATTTTCTACATGTTCTGGAATTATCCATGCAGAGCTCCCCAACTTGCTCTCAACTGTATTTTGAAGTAGAAGTGACAGCTACATGAAGAATAAATTTACTGTTCTGGCCGAGACTATGTGCAAAGCCATGCCCACCCCGTAAAGAAAAGGCCAGGCCTCTGGTCACATCATCCAAATTATGTTTCCACAGGGGCACATTTTACTCTAAGTCACATTAAAGTCATCAGCTAATCTTAAACAAGTCATGACTAGACTTTCTCTGCCCCTCTGTCTCCTAAGCAGTCTGTCCTTCTGAAAATGGAGGGCTCTTCCCTAAGTCTGCCTTGGTGCAAGCTGCAGTGTAGGGTTTAAGTAAATCATGCTCCGCTCTTTCTCTCCCTACACTTTCTGTCTTCTAGAACACAGGAACCGAAGCTGCTGTCTCATATCCACCTGCTAATCCCACAGTCAGCTGTCAAACTTCTGACTCATACCACTCCCAGAATGTTTTGAATGAAGCCTGTGTTTGAAGCAAGTGTGTTCCAGAATCCCCACTCTTGTTAGACAGGCCCCCAGTCTGGCAGAGTTCATCTGGACTGGTTTCTATGTACATGAGATTGAACTCACCTGTTCTCTAAGCTTGTGTTCTTCGGGATCTTCTAGCCATGAGTCTTAGGTGTCTTAGGGTTCCTATTGTGGAGATAAAACACCATGGCCAAAGCACAAATTGTGAAGAAAGGAGTTCATTTGACTTCCGTGTTGCTGTTCATTACCAAAGGAAGTCAGGACAGGAACTCAAACAGGGTAGGAACCTGGAGGCAGGAGGTGATGCAGGGGGGATGGAGGGTGCTGCTTATCAGCTTGTTTCCCATGACTTGCTCAGCATGCTTTCTTTTTTTTTTTTTTTTTTTTTTTGGTTCATTATTGATTTTAATTTTTTTTCCTTTCTTTTTTTTTATTAATTAATTTATTTAATTATTAAAGATTTCTGCCTCTTCCCCGCCACCACCTCCCATTCCCTCCCCCTCCCCCAATCAAGTCTTCCTTCCTCCTCAGCCCAAAGAGCAAGCAGGTTTCTCTGCCCTGTGGGAGGTCCAAGGACCACCCACCTCCATCCAGGTCTATTAAGGTGAGCATCCAAACTACCTGGGCTCCCACAAAGCCATTACGTGCAATAGGGTCAAGAACCCATTGCCATTGTTCTTCAGTTCTCAGTAGTCCTCATTGTCCATTATGTTCAGCGAGACCGGTTTTGTCCCATGCTTTTTCAGTCCCCGGCCAGCTGGCCTTGGTGAGTTCCCGATAGAACATCCCCATTGCCTCAGTGTGTGGATGCATCCCTCGCAGTCCTGAGTTCCTTGCTCGTGCTCACTCTCCTTCTGTTCCTCCTTTGGATCGTGAGACTTCAGTCCAGTGCTCCAATGTTGGTCTCTGTCTCTGTCTTCTTTCATCACCTGATGAAGGTTAATATTCAGGGGGATGCTTATATGTTTTTCTTTGGGTTCACCTTCTTATTTAGCTTCTCTAGAATCACGAATTATAGTCTCAATGTCCTTTATTTATGGCTAGAAACCAAATATGAGTGAGTACATCCCATGTTCCTCTTTTTGGGTCTGGCTTACCTCACTCAGGATAGTGTTTTCAATTTCCGTCCATTTGTATGCAAAATTCAAGAAGTCATTGTTTTTTACTGCTGAGTAGTACTCTAATATGTATATATTCCATACTTTCTTCATCCATTCTTCCATTGAAGGACATCTAGGTTGTTTCCAGGTTCTGGCTATTACAAACAATGCTGCTATGAACATAGTTGAGCATATACTTTTGTTGTATGTTTGGGCATCTCTTGGGTATATTCCCAATAGTGGTATTGCTGGGTCGAGAGGTAGGTTGAACCCGACTTTCCTGAGAAACCACCACACTGCTTTCTAAAGTGGTTGCACAAGTTTGCATTCCCACCAGCAATGGATGAGAGTGCCCCTTTCTCCACAATCTCTCCAGCAGAGGCTATCATTGGTGTTTTTGATTTTAGCCATTCTGACCGGTGTAAGATGGTATCTTAATGTTGTCTTGATTTGCATTTCCCTGATTGCTAAAGAAGTTGAGCACGATCTTAAGTGTCTTTTGGCCATTTGAACTTCTTCTGTTGAAAAGTCTCTGTTCCGCTCAGTGCCCCATTTTATAATTGGATTGATTAACCTTTTACGGTCTAATTTCTTGAGTTCTTTGTATATTTTTGGATATCAGACCTTTGTCAGTTGCGGGGTTGGTGAAGATCTTCTCCCAGTCAGTGGGTTGCCTTTCTGTCTTAGTGACAGTGTCCTTTGCTTTACAGAAGCTTCTCAGTCTCAGGAGGTCCCATTTATTCAATGATGTCCTTAGTGTTTGTGCTGTTGGGGTTATACGTAGGAAGTGTTCTCCTGTGCCCATGTGTTGTAGAGTACTTCCCACTTTCTCTTCTATCAGGTTCAGTGTGTTCGGACTGATATTGAGGTCTTTAATCCATTTGGACTTGAGTTTTGTGCATGGTGATATATATGGATCTATTTTCATTCTTCTACAGATTGACTTCCAGTTTTGCCAGCACAATTTGTTGAAGATGCTCTCTTTTTTCCATTGTATACTTTTAGCTCCTTTATCGAAAATCAGGTGTTCATAGGTTTGTGGGCTAAAGTCAGGGTCTTCTATTCTATTCCATTGGTCGACTTCTCTGTTTTTATGCCAGTACCAAGCCGTTTTCAGTACTGTAGCTGTGTAATAGAGTTTGAAGTCAGGAATGGTAATGCCTCCAGACGATCCTTTATTGTATAAGATTGTTTTGGCTATCCTGGGTTTTTTGTTTTTCCATATAAAGTTGATTATTGTCTTCTCCAGATCTGTGAAGAATTTTGATGGGATTTTGATGGGGATTGCGTTGAATCTATAGATTGCTTTTGGTAGAATTGCCATTTTTACTATGTTGATCCTCCCAATCCAAGAGCAAGGGAGGTCCTTCCATTTTCTGGTGTCCTCTTCAATTTCTTTCTTCAAAGACTTAAAGTTCTTGCCAAATAGATCTTTCACTTCCTTGGTCAGAGTTACCCCAAGGTATTTTATGCTATTTGTGGCTATCGTGAAAGGTGATGCTTCTCTGATTTCCCTCTCTGCTTCCTTATCCTTAGTGTATAGGAAGGCAACTGATTTTTTGGAGTTGATTTTGTATCCTGCCACATTACCAAAGGTGTTTATCAGCTGTAGGAGTTCTTTGGTAGAGTTTTTGGGGTCGCTTATGTATACTATCATATCATCTGCAAATAATGAAAGCTTAACTTCTTCCTTTCCAATATGGATCCCCTTGATCCCTTTATGTTGTCTTATTGCTATTGCTAGAACTTCAAGCACTATATTGAAGAGGTATGGAGAGAGTGGACATCCTTGTCGTGTTCCTGATTTTAGTGGGATGGCTTTGAGTTTTTCTCCATTTAATTTAATGTTAGCTGCCGGCTTGCTGTAAATAGCTTTTATTATATTTAGGTATGATCCTTGTATCCCTAATCTCTCCAAGACCTTTATCATAAAGGAGTGTTGAATTTTGTCGAATGCTTTTTCAGCATCTAATGAAATGATCATATGGTTTTGTTCTTTCAGTTTATTTATATGGTTGATTACATTGATAGATTTGCGTATGTTGAACCAGCCCTGCATCTCTGGAATGAAGCCTACTTGATCATAATGGATAACTTTTCTAATGTGTTCTTGGATTCGGTTTGCCAGTATTTTATTGAGAATTTTTGCGTCGATGTTTGCGTCGAGTGAGATAGGCCTGTAATTCTCTTTCTTGGTTGGGTCTTTGTGTGGTTTTGGTATCAGGGTAACTGTAGCTTCATAAAAGGAATTTGGCAATGACTCTTCTGTTTCTATATTGTGAAATACATTAAGAAGTATAGGTATTAGCTCTTCTTGGAAGTTCTGGTAGAATTCTGCATTGAAACCATCTGGCCCTGGGCTTTTTTTGGAAGGGAGATTTTTGATAACTGTTTCTAATTCTTCGCGACTAACAGGTCTATTTAGATCGTTCACCTGGTCTTGGTTTAGGTTTGGTATATGGTACTTATCTAAAAAAGTGTCCATTTCTTTTGCATTTTCCAGTTTTGTGGCATACAGGCTTTTGTAGTAAGATCTAATGATTCTCTGAATTTCCTCTGTGTCTGTGGTTATGTCCCCCTTTTCATTTCTGATCTTATTTATTTGCGTGTTCTCTCTCTGTCGTTTAATTAGTTTGGATAGGGGTTTGTCAAGCTTGTTGATTTTCTCCAAGAACCAACTTTTTGTTTCATTGATTCTTTGGACTGTTTTCTGTGTTTCTATTTTGTTGATTTCTGCCCTCAGTTTGATTATTTCCAGTCTTCTACTCCTCCTGGGCACATCTGCTTCTTTTTTTTCTAGAGCTTTCAGGTGTGCTGTTAAGTCCCCAATGTATGCTTTCTCCGTTTTCTTTAAGTGGGCACTTAGTGCTATGAACTTTCCTCTTAGCACTGCTTTCATCGTGTCCCATAGGTTTGAGTATGTTGTCTCTTTGTTTTCATTAAATTCAAGGAAGACTTTAATTTCTTTCTTAATTTCTTCCTTGACCCAGGTGTGGTTCAGTAGTTGACTGTTCAGTTTCCATGAGTTTGTCAGCTTTCTGGGGGTAGCTTTGTTGGTGGCTTCTAACTTTAATCCGTGGTGATCTGATAAGACACAGGTGGACACTGATATTTTTTTGTATCTGTGGAGGTTTCCTTTGTTTCCAAGTATGTGGTCAATTTTCGAGAAGGTTCCATGAGCTGCAGAGAAGAAGGTGTATTCTTTCCTATTTGGGTGGAGTGTTCTATAGATGTCTGTTAAGTCCATTTGATTCATTACCTCCAACAATTCTCTTAATTCTCTATTAGTTTTCTGTCTGATTGACCTGTCCATTGGTGAGAGAGGTGTGTTGAAGTCTCCTACTACTAGTGTGTGTGATTTGATGTCTGCCTTGAGTTTTAGCAATATTTCTTTTACATAAGTGGGTGCTTTTATATTAGGGGCATATATATTCAGGATTGAGACTTCATCCTGCTGAATCGTTCCTGTTATGAGTATAAAGTGTCCCTGTCGATCTCTTCTGATTGATTTTAGTTTGAAGTCAGTTTTGTTAGAAATTAGTATGGCCACACCTGCTTTTTTCTTAGGACCATTTGCTTGAAAAACCTTTTCCCAACCCTTTACTCTGAGTAGATGCCTGTCTTTGTGGTTGAGATGAGTTTCTTGCAAACAGCAGACTGTTGGATCCTGTTTTCGTATCCAATCTCTTAGCCTGTGCCTTTTTATTGGTGAATTGAGACCATTAATATTAAGTGATATTAATGACCAGTGGTTGTTAACTCCGGTTATTCTTACTGCTTTTGGTAGAAGAGTTTGTGTGTCTCCCTTCTTTGAGTTGTGCTGTTGAAGGGTCGCTAGATGCCTGGGTTATTGTAGGCAGTGTTGGCAATGTTGGATTCCTTGGGTTGTGATTTTCCTTCTATTACTTTCTGTAGGGCTGGATTTGTGGCAACGTATTGTTTAAATTTGTTCTTATCCTGGAATGTCTTGTTTTCTCCATTGATAGTGAACGATAGCTTGGCTGGGTATAGTAGTTTGGGTTTGCATCCATGGTCTCTTAGTTTCTGTAGTACCTCTATCCAGGACCTTCTGTCTTTCATGGTTTCCATAGAGAAGTCAGGTGTAAGTCTGATCGGTTTACCTTTATAAGTTACTTGGCCTTTTTCCTTTGCAGCTCTTAATATTCTTTCTTTAATCTGTATATTTTGTGTTTTGATTATTATATGGCGAGGGGACGTTTTTTTTTTGATCCAGTCTGTTTGGTGTTCTGTATGCTTCTTGAATATTCAAAGGAATATCTTTCTTTATGTTGGGGAAGTTTTCTTCCATAATTTTGTTAAAAATGTTTTCTGGACCTTTGAGCTGTGCCTCTTCTCCTTCTTCTATCCCTATTATTCTTAGGTTTGGTCTTTTTATTGTGTCCCATATTTCCTGAATGTTTTGTGATGAGAATTTGTTGGTTTTGGTGTTTTCTTTGATCAGTCCGTTTATTTTCTCTATGTTGTCTTCAGAATCTGAGATTCTTTCTTCTATCTCTTGTATTCTATTGATTATGCTTGTTTCTGTAGTCTCTGCTCGTTGACCTATATTTGCCATATCCAGCTGGTCCTCTGTTTGTGTTTTCTTCCTTGCTTCCATTTCAGTTTTCAATTCTTGGACTGTTTCCATTATCTGTTTGATCGTTTTTTCTTGGCTTCCCAGGGTATCATTTACGTATTTACTCATTTCTTCAAACTTTTTGTTATACTTCTCATCCATTTCTATGAGGGCGTTTTTTACATGTTGTTTAAGGGACTCTATTGCTTTCAAAAAGTCAGTTTTATCCTCTTCTCCTGTGTTAGGGTGTTCAAGTCCTTGTGTTGTAAGATCATTGGGTTCTAGTGTTTTCATGTTGTTTTTCAGATTGTTGGGTGAATTCTTGCCTTGGCGTCTGCCCATCTCCTCTTACCGATGCTATCTATTGGGTTTGATTTAATTGTAGCGGGTCAGCATGCTTTCTTATAGAACCCAGAACCACCAGCCTAGGAATGGCAGCGCCCACAATGGACTAGACTCTTCACCATTGATCACTAATTGAGCACGTGCCTTACAACTGGATCTCATGGAGGCATTTCCTCAACTGAGGCTCCTTCCTCTCTGATGACTCTAGTTTATGTCAAGCTGACACAAAGCAGTCGGTACGCCATTCATCATTCATACCCCATTTCTACACATATGTACTTCCCTTTCTCTTGTGAAAACTCAGTTTAAAGAGTTATGGTATGATGTCATGCTTAGTATGCATGTTGGGTTTCAGACTTAGGAAGTATTTTCTTTCCCTGCGCTAAATTGCGAGTTGGCACTGGCAGTATTGGATGAAGCTACCGACCTATAAAAGTGTGCATCTTCGCATCCTTCATATATTACTCATTTAAACAATTGCTACTCTTGTTTGAGAGTGGAATCCAAAGAAAAAAATTAATTCCTTGAAATTATATCATAGGAATGGGTTCGAGGGGAAGAGCGCCTACATCTGTCAGTGCTCTTAAACCCAAAAGAGTGGCCTTCTGGATCATTTCCAGTCGGTAAGTCTATCTTAGTGTACTTTATTTAGGGCTGATGTCTAATTATCTCCAGCCAGGCCTGGGTCAGTATGACTAGGAACAACCCTGGTGGCCTAAGATTCATCATGAGTTCCGGGACAATCAACGCAGAAGTCATGCCAACCTTCTGTGGATGGGCACAGACATCTGACAACTTTGTCTTGGAAGTGAGTTCTCTGTAGTGTTTGATCTGAGCTGGAGGTGAGAGGTTTAGATCTCGGTCTCATGTTCTTTTTACACTTTGTGTCTCTCCGTGATTTGGGAGACATCAGCATCCATTGTCCATCCTGATTCCTCAGCGCGTCTAGGTGTCAGCTGGAGAAACTGCACTTTGCTGACCGAGCCCGTGTGCCAGCTCAAGCAGTTAGTGTAAACGGGTACATTTTACATAAGGTATTTTCTTTTCTGTTTTCTGACTTAATGTGGCCTTTGAGAAATGAGTCATTATCTCATCTTGACCAAATTATTACTTTGAAGTGGGAGAGGCATTAATGAATGATCCTAGAGTGAACCCTGGATGCCAGTCAAGCAAGGGTCATACATCGGCTGAGGCCACAGAAGCCCCAGAGGTGTGGCTGTCTGGGGCATTCCTGGGCACAGGAGTTTGGTTGCCTCCCTTTTCCAGTTCCAACGCTGGTTTCCACTTGATGCATTGTCTCAATTTCATTAAACCATTTATGTGTACTACTTCAGAGCCAACTTGTCTTCTTATTAACGGAAAATACAAAGTGGAAGCCAGGAAATATCCAACTGTTTAGCTGCTCACTTTCTTCCCCCAAATCAACTCTTTCTACTGCTTTCCACATAAACATAATAGGAATTCATATAGCAACACATACTGAAAGTTCACCTTTTTCTTAGTTACTGGAGGTCCATAGTCCACCCATTTGCTTAAGGGTTTTCTTCCTCTATTCTGTCTGTACCAGGGCCTTTAAGTTCATACAGAATGAAGGACCTCTTCTCAGAAAACTGGAAGCCCATGTTCATTCAAGCCACGAATATTAATACAGGGACAGCAAGAAAATGGTCCTATGGTCCAGCTCAGCTTTCTGTTACTGCCACAAACACCATGACCAAAAGCAGCTTGGGGGAGAAGGAGGGTTTTGTTTCCTCTTACAATTTCAGTCCATCATTTTTGGAAGCCAAGGCAGGATCTAAAGGTGGGAACGTGAAGGCAGAACTGAAGAAAGGCCATGAAAAATGGTGTTTATTGGCTTGTTCCTCATGGATCACATACAACCCAGGACCATCTTCTGAAGGATGACACTGCCCACATTGAGCTGGGCCTTTCCCCATGAATCGTTAATCAAGAAAATATTACATAAACTTACCCGCACTTATCTGCAGGCCCATCTTAAAGAGGTATTTCCCCAGTTGAGGTTCCCTCTTTCCAGATGACTCAAGTTGATTGATAAAAAGAAAAAAACAGACTAAAAAAAAATCTAACCAACATACCCTAAGACCTTGTAAAAAGGATCCATTACACTCATCCAATCACATTTATCTAGCCATTCATTCTAGAACACCTTTAAGAAAGCCCAAGTTTGATGGGAAAGGGTTGTTAAAAGCTAACTTAAATAATAAACCCAAGTTCTGAATCAGAAACTCAATATATGATGTCCAAGCGGCTTAGTTTTAAATAAACTTAACAGAAGTTTCCCTTTTTCAAAAAAGAGAATCATGCCCACGTGTAATTTGTCTTAAAGGAAAATGGACAAACAGTGACCCCAAAGGCCCCCCCTGGTTAGGTCTCGGGAGGCGACTTAGAGGAAGGAGTGTGTGGAGGGGTGGAGCAGCATCCTCTGGAAGAGGAGTTGTTCTTAGAGCTGATGGTGATAGCTGGGCTCTCACAGATGATCCCTGATCCTAACACTGGTTCTGAGCTGAGATGTGCTGTTTCGCTTCTTAAAAGAACCCAGAAGTATCTGTTTTCAACCTAATGTGCTATTGTTTTAACATTTTTAACTAATTTTTGAAATTCTGTGATAGCTTCATGTGCCCAGAGGGCTACCACATACCACTCTATGTCTTAGTCACACAGAAAATGACATTTGCATTTTTCTACAGCTACTTTTCCCCTCATTTGGAGCCCATTGTTCTCCTGGGCTTTCTTCTTCTACACTCTTTCTCTTTGCTAGGACCTTTAAGCTCATACAGAACACAGGGTCTCAAATCAGGAAAGTAAGGGATATTCTCTCAATGACTGGGAGCCAAGTTCCAAATCCACTTGGCTACTGATGAGACACAATCCTGGGAATCTTGTTTCTTATTTGAAAATTGGATTTCTTATCTGTCTTTTGGGGTGAAGTCACCCATGGAAGTAGAGTAGAGCTGAGGGCTGGAGAGGTGGCTTGAAGGATTCTTTTTTTTTTTTTTTGGTTTTTCAAGACAGGGTTTCTCTGTAGCTTTTGGAGCCTGTCCTGGAACTCTTGGAACTCTGTTTGTAGACCAGGCTGGCCTCGAACTTACAGAGATCCGCCTGCCTCTGCCTCTGCCTCCCGAGTGCTGGGATTAAAGGCGTGCGCCCGGCTGGCTTGAAGGATTCTTGTCCATGGGGGTTTTTGCTGTGATGGGAAGAACACTCATTCATTCACCGACTGAACAGGTTTGCTGAGTGAGCACTCGGATCTCTGATTGGGCCTAGAAAGACATTCCTGCCCATACTTCTCAGTAGAGCTTTCTAGCCAAAGTTCAGTCTACTTTAAACCTTCAGGAAAAGAGAAGCCAACAGCCCCATCTTTGGGCTAAAAATCTCCCAAGTGAAGCTGCTGTTGCTGCTAGCTGGAGCTCATGTCTCTATGAATGATCATCTTAACCTAGAGTATTCCCCAGAAAGAGAAAGCCAAGAATCTTGTTTAAGTAACCTCTATCTCTAGATGATTTGAAATACTTTGACAGATCTATATTTTTATTTGAAGAAAAAGAAGAATAAAAAAATAATTCAATCAGAAAAGCACCATCTGTTACTAATCGATAGTCTTGCCGGAGAATTAAGACACTCTCTCTCCCCTCTAAAATCTACTGATAATTTTTAAATCCTATGCCATTCATTGAGATCAGATGCACTTACTCAGCATCAGGTCTTGGAATTACATAAATAATAAAGTCCTCAAGGCTGATGGCATGAGAACATGTGGAATGTGTAACAATATAATCAGGAGAAAGATCTACATTTAACATAAAGCACTGTAACACTGGAAAGTAAGATGGATTGCAAATCCCTTTGTTCTCTGGGGGCAGACTGTTCTGGGGAGAGCGCTGTACCTTGTGTTAAATCTTTTGCTCTTTTATCCGAAGTGATGTCTTATCTTCTTTGCTTATAGCTTGGGAAGTTGCTATAACAAGACACATAAAAGAGGCGAGTGAGCAAGCACCCATGGCTAAAACAGTGCTCCTCACCCAAGGCAAGCACAAATGGAACCAGGAAGTTTTTAACCTGACTGTCTCTTAATCTTTTCCAGTGAGCTTGGGATGACTTCCCTTGTTGCCAAGCTTGTCACAGCACTCATTGGTGATGGCTTTTATTGCTGAGAATAGCTGAAGTCTATCAGTTCTAAGACTTCAGCTTAGCCCAGGGCCCGTCAGCTTTAATCACCAAAAAGCGCCCGAATTCCAGAGCGGAGCTGTGATTACATTTCACAATGACACTGAAGTCTATGAACTGACCTAAGCCCCTAAAAATTCAAAATACAAGAGGGCCTGAATGAGAGCCATGCCTTTTGCTTTCTGCAGAACTGCCAACTGTATCATTCACCAGCCTCCAAAGTCAAAACAGAGCAAGAGAGTTCTCAGGTTAGCAAGGTGACTCTGATGCTGTGCACAGCTGATCACCTGCAAAGGCTTTGATTAGAACCTACTCATTGAAACCTGGCTTGTTGCTAGCATCTCATTTGCATAGTGTCAAGAAATGTCACCGAATTTGTTTGTCTGTTACCAAGGATGGATTTACAAATGTCGTTTGGTCTATTAAGGAAGTCATCGGGCAGAAATTCCAGAAAGATGCCAAGAACCTTTACGATGGGGCTTACTTTGTGCCGCCCAGGAGGCTCAGTATTGAAGGGAACTGATATTTTTAAAGCAAAAAATGATGGTGACACTGTCCCATGTCTAACTGAAGGCATAAACATGGACCTGGGTCCCTGAGAAACTGCAGGCCGCTCCAGCTAGGGAAGAAGATAGGCTAACCGCCGATCTTCACCCCTCCCTACACTCCCTTAAGTCCAGACTCTCACCCTCAGGTCTGCAGCAAGACACCTTCTATGGCTTCCCCTTCCTCTCTGCCTTTCTGCAGTGGATCACACAGACTTTGCCTCCAAACTTCCTTTGCCCTATTCATTGTTTGATCCGAACCTCCAACTCTACAGGCATTCCCTGCGAATGTACCTGTCTCTTCAGCCTCGAAGCAGGTAGTCTACCAGCAGATCTTCACCTCTCCCTCCCTCACTTCACAGTCAACCTCCCTTTGCATGCCCAGCTCTGTCACGGACCTTTTGCTGTGGTCTTTCCTCATCCTCTGCCCCCATGCCTGGGAGACTAAGGAGATCCTAGTGGAACACCCTGCTTTCCTCACTCCCCCTGGAGCCGCTAAGCCCCCTGCTCCTATCCCAACTCCTAAATGCCAGCACTCAACACCCAGAAACACGTTTTACCTCCTTTCTTGTTGGCATTTCATTTGTATGTTATCAAGGAATGCCATCAAATTAAACTAGCCTTTACGAAAATGATGGCGGTCCTTAAAGAAGAAATGAATACACACCTTAAAGAAATCTACGAAAACACAAACAAACAGTGGGAGAAACTGAATTCAGGACCTAGAAGCAGAAATAGAATCAGAAAGAAAACCCAAACTGAAGGAAAACTGGCAACAAAGATTTAGGAACTCAAACAGGAAACTCAGGGGCAACCTAAAGAGAATGGGAGAAATATTAAAATATATAAGGACATCAAAAAAGATAGGAAGAAAACAAATAATCCAATTTAAAACTGGGGTAGAAATCTAAACAGAATTATCAAAAGAAGAAACTCAAATGGCTGAGAAACACTTAAAGAAATGTTCAACATCCTTAATCATCAGGAAAATTTAAATCGACTTTGCTTTGAGATATCATCTTACACCTGCCAGAATGGCTAAGATTAATAGAGCAAGTGATATCTTACACTGGGGAGGGTGTGGAGTAAGGGGAACATTCGTCCTTGAGGACGAGGGTGCAAACTTGTGCAGTCACTGTGGCAGTCGGTGTGGTAGTTCCTCAGGAAGGTGAGAATCAATCTACCTCAGGACCCAGCTATGCCACTTTAGGCAGATGCCCAAAGGATGCTTCATCCTACCACAAGGACACTTGCTCAGCCACATTCGTTTCTGTCCTATTCATAATAGTCAGAAATTGGAAACAACCTGGACTTCCTAAAACAGAAGAATAGATAAAGAAAATGTGGTACATTTACACAATAAAGTATCATTTAGCTACTAATAAAAGACATAAAATTTGTAGTAAAATAGAACTAGAAGAAAATCCTGAGTGAGTTAACCCAGACCCAGAAACACAAATATGCCATATATTCGCCTACATGCGGATATTAACTATTAAGTCAATGTATAGAACCACAGAGGTTAGGAACAGAGCAAGGGACTGGTGGGGACAGATAGATCTTGTTGGGACAACTGAATAGCTAGCTATGGACGGAGGAGGGGGCTGGAACAGAAGGATCAGGCGAGGAGAGGGAAGAGAGAGGAGGAGGATGGAGGAAATACAGGGAGGGACATCAAAAAATTGAGGTCCGTCTGAGGGGTCATGTGGACACCTAATACAGTAGAAACGTCCTAAAATATATCCATATATGAAGACAATCCAAATTAAATCACCAAATAATAGGGGAGATGGAGCCCCAACTGGCCATTTCTTGACACCAAATGAATCCACAAAAGAATACTTTAAGTACCAATATTGGATTATATATAATTAAGTTGTCCCCCAAAAGGCATCCCATAGGAAACCCCCAAACAATTCAGCCTGTTGTCAAGGCTATAAATTGTAGAATGCTCTCCACAGGCTGTCAGCAAGTCCCCATTGATGAAGACAACACGGACACACCTCACTGAACATGGAGAAGTCGAGCTGGTGCCTAGACAGAGCCTTCACCACTACGTTCTAGGAAGGTACCCTGCACCCTATCTAAAGAAAAATGTAAACACCAACCTAGCCACACACGCTTTCATATACAGGGGTGTCCTGCCTGCAAGATATCTTAGGGCAATGGTGGCACAAAGCTTATGGAAGTAACCAATCAGTATCTGATTTGACTTAAGGCCCACTCCATGAGACGGAACCTATACCTGACTCTGCTTGGGTGACCAAGTATCTGAGACTCCAAAGCTGGGATTAAAGTTGTGCAACACCATTGCCGGGCTGCCGGCTTGCTTTCTAATGAGATACAGAGGGTTTCTGGAAAGGGAAGGAGGTGAGGAGAAACTAGGAGGAATAGAGGGAGGGGAACCATAATCAAAGTATATTATGTGAGAAAAAAATCTATTTTCAATAAAAATATAAAATAAAAAGCAATTCAAACCTAGAAATACAATATCTTGTGAAAATCTAGAGTTGGGTGAAATTCCCAGGAACCACTGTCTCCTAGGCAAGCTAAAGAACCCCACAGAGTTGACTTGGTGAGATTGCTGATTCTACACCCTTGGATCCTACCTGCATCAGACTTAGAGGCGGAAATCTGTTTGTGTCCAGACAGAGTGAGCACAGACTTGGTATCTTATTATTCCCTGCATAAGAGAGTGAGGCTTTCCTAGCATTTGCATTGTAGTAGGTAGTACCTGGGTTTCATACAAGAATAATAAATACTGTCTATACAAGGAGCAGAAGCATTCTGCAGATTTGGGTCCTGCCAAGTCCTTGCAGATATCATGGAGCAATTGTAACTACTACTAGATGACACTCCCTAAAGTGTCCATAGAGATGCCAGTAAGAAATTCTGTCATTTTAGGAGCATGGTAGTGTACCTTCAGAGGCGTTGACTTCCCCAGGCTTACAGCATGGGCCTCTGTTGCGAGAGGCACAAAGAGACCTGCATCCAGATTCCTCATACCAGTGCCTTCATAGCTGGAACAGCCAGACCCCAAATACCATTGAAATGTCCCAACTGGAAGAGTTGGAACCAGTGCCATGACCCAGGGAGAGGGTTGCTGTGCTCCACACAACACGGCAGTTTCTCACAAGGAGGTTGTGCTTCCTCTACAGTACAATGCTCCTCCACTTGGACTCCTTTTAAGAGATTGCTCCTCCATCTTTGCTCCGCCTGGAGGAGTGCTCCTCCACCCTGGATCCTCCTAAAGAAATACTCTAGCACTCTAGCTCCTTCTGATGGAGTGCTCCTCCACCCTGGTCCTTGCATCACCTGCTGAATTTTAAAGCAAATGTGTCCCCCAACCTCAGTCCTCACTGACAACCTGTTGGTCTGGGCTAGGTCCTGGCATTGTGTGTTGTGCATTGCTACAGATCCTAAACCAAACCATTTGGAAACCATTGCTACTAGATGGCAAGATGTCATGCCATTTTTTAAAATGTGGATTTAAAAAAAAATAAACACAATGGAGATAGTTATATACCAAGTAGAGGCAGGAAGGGGGTGAAGTACAGAGAGGCCCTTAGGTAACTAAGTGATGCTTAGGAACAGAGTGGAATGCTGGGACCCACACAGACTTTGAAGGCTTGTTTGCAATCCTGCTTCCTTCTCCATTGTCACAGATTCTGATCCAGAGTCTGGGCTCTGAGTTTTAGATCCTGCCCTCCAATTGAACCCAGTGCACCCAGAAGGACACTAACAGTGCACCAAAAGCCAAACCCTTCAAAGCCTTTAAGAGTTCCAAATGACCAGAGGAGAGTTACCTGCCTATAGCTTATAATTCTTCAGGGGCGACTTCTTCCCTGTTTGGGCCAGTTCTATGGTATGCTCAGGGAGGGCCTTGCACCCTTCTGAAGCAACCCACATGCTGAGTGTCGCTGGACATAGACCATGCATGTAGTATTCCATCAGATTTCATTCTGATTTTCAGATCTTCTCATAAAAGCTTGAGATGGGCTCCCAATGTGGGAGCATGTTGGTGAGAGAACTTGCCCAAAGAGATCTCAGGAGCATGACATCTTAGTTAGAAGGTGGGTTTTTAGTTTGCATTATCTGAGCACCAGTGAACTCTCGGATAGGTGAAAGGCTGTCAAGAAGGGTCACCTATTCCTCCCTACTCTTACTACTGCATCCCCATCAATGCTGGTCTTAGTGTGATATCAGCTGAATATTCTAGAATATTTCCATGATATTTTGTTATTCTTAACTGTGCACAGAAAATTTGTGCGACTCACCACAAACTGTAAGAAAATACACAAAATGGATCCTCTCTTCAGACTTGTGCTGGAAGCTGCAGATAGGACCTGCACATTTGGAAGCATTACAGTCATTTGTACAGCCAAGGTTAGTTGGTCCTGATGTAGAAGCTGCTGGAAAAAGTCTTGATACAGAGGCTAAATCAAGCGTGGAGGCCACAGTGCAAGGAAGACTCCAGAAACGTCCTCAGGATGTGGGAACAGACACCATCTGATCTACTTTTACTCTTTGTTATGGAACCCTCAAACCATCCTTCCAGTTAGAGATTATGAGCAATTTTCCATGTGGATTTCACTCATTTTGTTATCCCATCAGTCTTTAGGGCTCAATGACCGAAGATGCAAATATTAGGTACTGAATGGTCTACTACTTATAGCTTTGTCTTAAATGATCACTCCAAACACAAGCATTAAAAACACTGACATGTCAGTGTAGCTGGGGGACAGAGCTTTTTGAATACGAGAGATGGGGAAATAAAATGTATGTATTCCAGACAGCTTTCAGAAGTAGGAAACCCAGGCTGTTTTTATAGAAGAGAAAGTTATGGTTCAGAGAAATGGAGCAGCTAGCCATGGTCATCTGCTTGACGACAAAATACATCCTCTCTCTGATACGTTGGACTGAACAGCCCCAAGTTTGTGAAACATGTTTAATGAGAGCAATTTTACTCACCAATACCACCAACCCCAGTGAGAGGAACAGCACAGGTACACTGTCTGTGCTTCTTGTTTCGTCCATCTACTGACGAGAAAATGAAGATGTAAAGATGTCAGGCAACTGGTTCAGTTGTGAGTTGTCCACACAGGGATGGAGGCTGGAATGACAGCCAGCCAAGGCCAACGGCAGTACTTTTTCCCCACCATGGTGCGCTATTACCAACCGAGTTAGCTCTAGTTAACTCCCAGGCCTTCTCAACTGAACACAATGATTTCACTTCCCACTGGATAGCCTCATCCTTTGAAGTGACACAGTCCTGGGGTGCTCTCCCCACATCCCATGCTGCCCCAAAGTTGTGCAGGTTTTGTTTACCACGAGTATCTGCAGCAATTTGTACATGGTGGCTTAGCAAACAGCTCCAAACATAGGATAACAAAACTAGAAGCAGTTATTTATTTTTGATAATTCAGTCTCCGCTGGGCTTAGCTGGACAGCCAGTGCTGCTGGTCCTCCTGGTGTGTCTCTTATGACTGTAGTTGCCTGAGAAGTTGGCTGGCCAGGATGATGGCTTCACTTATGTGCTGCAATGGCCCAGCTCTAGTACATGTTCTCCATCTCAATCAGGCTTTCTGCATGGTGTCAGCCTAACTCTACGAAAGCAAGTCATGGTTTTCATGCACCCATCTAGCCCATTGGAGGAGGCACCACCCTGCTGCTGTTCTGTTGGCATGAGCAATTCACGGTAAACAGAACAATGCCACTCAGGACATACAAGCCCTACTCCCCGAAGACTGCGGCCATGAATACTTCTCAAGGTGAAGGGGCATTGGAGATTAATATCTTAGGGGTTGTGGGAAAGCAATCCAGGATTAGCTAGTAAGCATGCTGTAACTCAGGAGGGAGAAGCCAGGACAGTGAGAGAAAGAGGCAAAGTCCCAATGACCAGAGCAACTATGAGCCATGGTAAACAAACAGCCTCTTTGAGCTGGAAACCAAGGAAGGGCTTCTCCCCTGGAGCACCACGAAGGAAGGCTGCTTTGCAAACCTCTTGATTCTATCCCTGGGAGTCCAGTTCTGGATTTCTGCTCTTAAAATCTATAAAGTAATAGGTTTGTATTGGTTTAAACTACTAAGTTCGTGGCCCTGGGCTACAGTAGGAGTAAGAAACAAGGGTGCAAACCACTCATTCTAATGAAGAATTAGCTTGGGAAGAGGACAATCAAGGGCCTGGGTGTCACACAGGACTTAATGTCACATTACACCCAGAGAAAGTACTCATTCTCAATAACAGGGCAAAGTCATGGGCCGGAACATTTCCAGGGGTAGAAAACTGCAAGGTTTAAAATAGTATATTAATAATAACAAATAAAAAGAATAAGCCATGCAGGGAGGGCATTGCAAAGTGTCCGTGCATAGTGTTACAAAGCAAGCTGCTGGGAGTATAGCCCAGGCACAGAGCACACCCAGGGAAAACAAACAAACAGATGAATAAAAAGGAGGCCACCGAGCAGTAGGTAAAATAGGGTTTGGGGAAGAGACATATAAACAAAAAGTCTTAAAAGAAGGCTCATTCTTAATTTATGTGTATATGTGTGCACCTGCATGAGTTTATATGTGCCACACGATTTGGGTGAGTGTGATGGCCAAAAGAAAGCTTTGAATCCCCTGGAACTGGATTTACATGGGTGTTGGGAAGCGAATCTGGGTCCCTGTAAAAGCAGCAAGTGTTCTTATCCACAGTACAATGTCTCCAGACCCTGAAGCTAGATCTAAACAGTCTGTGTGCTGATACACATTCCACTTCAAATAAAGACTAGGTTCGTGTATCACACAGTACAAAGTATATATTACTTGTGACATTTTTGGCTTTTTACCCCAGATATCTCCTGAAGTTATGAGAAATTTTATTTTGCCACCAAAGCAATATAACATGTTGAGAAAGAATACATTTTTGTCCAAGAAAACAAAACCTAGTAATGATTTGAGGAGCAGTTGGTATTGTGTGCTTTTGCAAGTGCACCATGTATTTTTGTACCTTTGCAAGCAGAAAGGAGAAAGAAGAGAAAGCGCACCTGCTCTTAGAGAAGCTTTGTTCTACTCAAGGCCCAATCATGAGGCAAGAGGGGCGCGAGGGAATGAAAAAGCCTGATGCCTGCTTATAATGTAGCCATAGTGACCCCACAGAAGAGGACCAGTGTCATAGCCTGCCTGATGTCGTTGGAGGACTGTGTGCTGGTAAGAAGCTGCCCATGTTAAGTTTTAGCGGAGGCAGTGTTTATTTTGTTTTCTTTTAACTTTGGATGGGTTCTGTCTCTGTAGCCCAGTGTGGTCACAAATTTGCAGTCTTCCTGCCTCAGCCTTCCCGGTGCTTGAAGGAATTCCCAGACAGTGTCACCATCTCAGGCCTGCTTGCAAACATTTTGTAAGCAGAGGAGGTCAACGTTGAGTTCCTTCAGAAGTCACGTTGGGTTTTATTGTTTTAATGGTTCCAGATCCCCTACTTGTGTGGCAATAGTCTCAACACAGCCAGGCTATGTGTAATATGGGCACCATGCCAGCACTGGAAAGAGACCTACTTATAATAAACCAAATTTAATTTTATAAAAATGAAAACACATTGTAGCTTGGCCTTGCTCAGTGTCCAGAAGATAGCCTGGCTGGCTCCCCTTCTTTCTTTCCACTTGGAGCATTGGGCAAAGCCATCTCCTGCAGCACAGATGCAACCAGACTGGCATTCTTCTTGCACAGCAACCGGAGATGAGCAAATGCTAGCTCCAAAGGGAGGGTATGCTGATCTCTAGACCCAAAGGGAGAAAAGGCTCCTCCAGGAACCTCTGATCTGTCAACTAGATTCTGACTCTAAGACACTTGGGATTTATGGTTAAAGGAAAGAGTAAAAGAAAAACAAATATACTAGGAACAGCATAGAAAAAAATAGGATGTGTGTCCTTCTGTTTCACACAGATCACCTCCCAGATGTCCCTTAGGTATCCAGCCTCTGACACATCCAACTCTCTCGTGAGTCAAAGGAAGCATTACAGGGCTCATTAGCTCCAGATGCAGTGGTAACAATGGCACTGTGTCTGCTGTCCGTGTGGGTGTCAGGCCATCTATCAATGGTGCTTTAGTGATACTATGGACCAACACTAAAAGTGCCTTGGAATTTCAGTGGGTAAAGGAAAAGGCAGTAAAGGTTTGTGTTCACCTGCCCCACCCTCAGGATGAACAACAGGGGTTTCTGTAAAGACAGAACATACGGCTCCCCCTGCCTCTTCTTGGTCCTCTATGAAGCAGGAGATACATAGGAGTACTTGGCTGAGACTGATGGAGATTCTTTTTATTAACTAAATACTCGATTTTTATTTCAGTTTGGCTTTGTTATATGTTTGATTTGGGAATTTGATCAGTCAGAGCTATGACGGTCCTCTTGGTAGAGCAGATAATGAAATGGAGACAAGACAGAACCCATAGCTGGGATTTCACAGTTCATACCCATATTCCTTTTAGGAAAACTACAGATTTGGAACCGGCTAGTATTCGGGAGACTTAATTGTACTTGAGGCTCTTAGTCTCTCACCTATCACACCACTTGTTCAAAATGCCTTTTCCCAGCTGCCTTGCCCTATGATCTGGCTTGATTATTACAGCAAAGGATACTTACATTCAAATTGTTTAGTCCATTTTGTGGCAGAAGTTTGAATTCTTAGGATGCGAGAGAAGGCCTTGATGAAGAAAGGCATGCAGGTAAGTAGTGTTTTGTTTTAGGCTCTTCAGAGAAAATTTGATCTAAGACACTAGAATCTTACACCTTGACATGCATTCAATGTTATTCTAACCATAAGACTTCCACAGTAATGCAAACTTTGCCTTCTCATCTTTAAGGGGGCTTTTGGACACTGGGTGTCTAGAGTACAAATAAAGCCCCTGCTTTGGGCATTTCAGGAGCCCAGAGAGCTTGGAAGCTGTGTGGCTCCTCCAGCAATGCCATCCCCAGATGGCTATAATAGTTTCTCCCCAGATGCACACTGTAAAAATACACACAGGAAAACCACATCGCCCATTGTCCCATTTTAGCTTTTGCTCAAGGGAAAGTGGTGTTTTCAGATCATTTCAATGCAAAGCATCAATTTCAAGGTCAGATAAAATACCTTCTTCCAGGTTCCAGACAGGGCCCTTGTATCTCACAGCCTGTTCCCATGGCAGCATTTTTGCAAGGTTTTGAGTGACTTTTGACCTCTCTGCTGATGGGGGATTCCATGAAGGTTTCTACTCAGATGGTCAAGAGCTGAAAAGACAAACAAACAAACAAATAAGTAATTTTAAAAATCCATCTAAGACTTCTAGCTGTCCTGCCGCACTGTGCTGGTAAGACATGCAGTTGACAGAGAAACTCCATGCCTAGCTGTCTACAGATGTTTTCCATACTCTGATTGCTCAGAATCAACATCCAGGAAAGATATGTCAAGGTCACCTACAGCTTCATACTGTGTCAGGACAGCAAGTAGGTGAATTTTCTCTCTCTTGTCTGAGGACATGATCTTGTATAAGGCACGTGGGCCTCTAGCTCTTCCAACTTTCCAGTCTCTTCTTCCAGATATTCCTTGAGAGATAGGTGTTAGAGTTGTCCTGAAGATGTATCCCCTGGTGGCGGGCACCCTGCTGTCCCTTATCCTCTACATTCTGACAAGCTGTGGATTTTTGTAATAATCTCCATTGGCTGCGAAAAAAAAAAAAAAAAGGAGCCCTTTTGATGAAGGGCGAGAGCTAAATTTACCTGTGGGTGTAAGGGTAAGCATTTGGAACACAGTTAGGAATGATGCTGGTTTAGGACACTGGTTCTCCTCTGAGATCCATGACCTCTCCAGTCACAGGTAGTTGGCTAGGTTTAAAGTCCTGAGCATGATGGCCTTATGCCCCCTTAAACATCCATTGCTTACCCGAAAGATGTAAGTGCCACTTTTGCTCCGCTAAGGTGTCTTGCCAGACCGGCCATGGTTGCGGTTCATAGGTTTTACAGCTGGGCGGGACTACTGACTGCTTCTCTTCTTTGGCAGCTTCCATGGCATCTTCTGATACTGTGAGAGCCAATCCTCAGAGAGGAGGGGAGGCTTCTGTATCAGTGCCAGCCTTATTCCTCCAGGTCCTGTGTCCAGAGTGTGTGGTATCTTCAGCAACAGAATCTTCTCATCAAATTCTAGAAGGCAACCAAGCAAAAAGGCAATAGCCTATGTAGTTTGAAGAGACTCTTGTGTCCCCCGCTAAACAACACCTTGAAGGGAGATTTCCCGTGCTTGGCACTAGGTTTTAGTTAGGTGGTGCAGAGCTCTGTGGGGAGAGCCATCATCACTCCACGTGTCAAAACTCCATCTAGTGTATACATACATATGCACATATGTACATAATATATACTTAGACACATATAATTACATAAATGCATGCACACCTTCATATGTATTATGCATATATGTAAGTAAACTTGTAAAATCTAGATTGCATAAATTATATAAATCTCTTCCCCCATTTTTTTAAAATCTCAAAACGTTTGCCTTTTTTCCCATTTTAAACCATTTTTTGAAGTGGCTTTTTTTTTTGCTGTTTTGTGTGTTTGTGTGCATTCTTGACACTAATCTCCTGTGAATTTTAAGTCGCGGTCCCCCCACTCTGGTTTGTGGTGCGTCTTTTGCCTTATTTAAGATGTCATTTGATGAATAAGATCCTTTAAAGAAAAACTAATAAAATCAAATGAGTGATTCTTTTTTTGTTGTGTTTGGCACATTCTGTGTCATGCTGAAGAAATGTTTCTTTGCCCCAAGGTCATAAAGCTGCTCCCTTATATTTAATTCTAAAAGTTTTAAGGTTTGACTCTTGACAGTTAAGTTCTTAATCCATCTGGATTTCATTTTTTGTGTATGGTAAGAAGTAGAAATCCACTTTCGTTTTTTTCCATATGAATAACCAATTTTTCCAGCTCCATTTGCTTAACTATATTTTCCTTTATTGTTGTCAGTAGCAACACACAGGCACACACATGTTCAAAGAACGATATCACAAATACCTTTTGTCCTAATAGTAAAAATTAATGTGTAAATACAACCATTTTGAATATGTGGTTTAAAATTTGGATTTGGGGGACATTCTTTTGCAATACTGAGGCTGAAGCCAGGACTTTCTGCTGTGCCTGTGAGCTTAAGCCCAGCATTCACAGCATCAGGTTGAATTAGGTAATAAACTAGGAAATCTATGGCCATCGAGTCTGTAACCTGATGATTAGGTATAGGATGCATATTATGTAGTGATGTCAAAGAAAGCTACATGAAGTGGAATGGACAGATACCCTGTCCCAAAGTGATGCCCTGATTACAGGAAGGCAAGGGATTCAAGGTCTATCTAACTCTGCCTCATTTTCTATTCTAATATGGAATTCAATAGAGCCAGCTTTTCGATACTAAAAGCAAAAATAAGGGATTGTCCACTCACTAGTTAGAGAGGCACTGTCCTTGAGAAGATCAGGGCAATAGCTCTTGACACCGCTGGTTTCACTTTTTCTCAGAGGAAGAAGGGAATCTTGGATTCAGAGATCCCTTGCTGTGGAGATGGGAAAACATGGCCTGGCATGGGTTAAGCCAGCTCTGCTCATGTGACTCTGCCTGATAGTGGGCTAGGAGCAGGCCGATGTGCCTTGTCAGTGGTGTTGACCATGGCGGCCATCTCCTCACTGCTCTGTCAAACACATGCCACCTTCATGATAGAAAATGTCTGAAATCTCTGGCAGCTTTCCAGACACACTCAGAATCCCTGTTTGTAGGTAACAGTTATGTCACTATCATTGGGTAATGAATAAAGAAACTGCCTTGGTCTAGCTGATAGGACAAAACTTAGGCGGAGTAGACAGAACTGAATGCTGGGAAGAAGGGCAAAGCGGCAGACGCCATGGATCTCCTGCCTGAGATGGACACTGGTTAGAATCTTGCGGGTAAACCACAGTCACGTGGTGATACACAGATTAATGAAGATGGGTTCAACTAATATGTAAGAGTTAGTCAATAAGAAGTTAGAGCTAATGGGCCAGGCAGTGTTTAAATGAATACAGTCTCTGTGTGATTATTTCGGGTGTAAGATAGCCTGATGGCCAGGATGACAAGCAGCCCGCTCCTCCTGTTACACAGATAGAAGGGCACACGTGGAACCAGGTAGTTTCAAGTCAGAGACCCATATCCCTTCCAACTGGATAGGTCCTCTACAGCTGAAAGCAGCATTAAAAAAAAAAATGAGTGCTGTATAATAATGAAACTAAACCCGCCAGGAAATATCATTGTTTCTTTTTTTCTAACCACTAAAGCGAAAACATTTTAAATCCTTGGACTATTAAACCAAAAAACACAAACAAAAACAGACACCATAGACCAGCTTTGACAGCTCTGCGGTAGTTTGCTGAGCCTGGGTCCTGCTCTGCTCTGAGCTCATTTACAGAATTCATATCATTCCATTCTTGGAATGAAGGTGTGGGTGGTGGAAAAAGCCAGAGAACTTCCTCATCTTATGCTTGCCATGGAGGAGAAATTCCGGGGGTATTTTTCCTTTGAAGGAGAGGATAGAAATTATTATTGCAGCTAATTTATGCAACAGGTATCTGCTGTCTCTATTAGCAGTGAGGAGTGTTCTATACGCTGAGAGTTCACCAGTAAACACGGCACACGTTTCCTGCCCCTCCCATGTTTTCACCTGGGAGAAGAAGAAAGACGCTAATAAGTTGGAAGGGGAAAGTATAAGCTTGGCGGATAGCGATAGATGCCAGGGGAAAGGTCCGGGGAGGAGTAGAAGGGCAAGATTTGGCTATGGCTTTAAACTTGGGAGTGACCGGTGCTGAGAGAGAATCCAAACCTTGAGACTCTTAGAGACCATGAAGCAAGAAAGGATGGAGTGAGCACAAAGCAGACCTGAGGCAGGAGCCCACGTACGTGTCAGTGAGACAGGGAGAAACACCAGAGAGGCCGGGAAGTGAGAGAAAACCAGGAGCGTGCGCACTTTATGAACCAGGTGTTAGTTAAGCGGGTGGTCAGAAAAGGGGAGAGATCGCCCGAAACCTAGATTGTTCTGGAATAAGAAGCCTGCACAGACTTGGACCATGGAAGTCAGTAGTCACCTTATAGCTATGGTAGATGAAAGAGGTAAATTGTTGAACAAAGAGCTTCATGAGTTACGGAGACATCGGGAGGCTATAAGCCAATGTGAAAAAGGATTATCACCTTACAGGGTTTTTCTTATGAAGCAAAGTAAACCTGAAATATTTTTTGTTGGGAGGGAGGTAGGTGGCATGGGAGGGAGTGACAATTTTGCTTGTTAATTGATATAAAAAATGATAAAGATCCAACGGAGAGGGTAAAATTGGTGCTGGGGCAAACTTACTCTCAGGACTCCATGATCTCCTATGTAGATGGTAGAGAGGCTAACCTCAGCGCAGGGACCAGGGAGAACATCCCTAGTAACAGGAAGTCAGCCAGAGGAAATAGACTGGTGGTTGTGTGGCAGGATGGAAACTTCTGGAAAGAAACTCTTGTAGTTATTTCTGTTTTCTCAGTTTAGGTAAGTTCCTCTGGGGGTGATCAGGGGTGCCCAGCACTAGAGAGGAGAAGATGGGGTAGGAGCAACCAACGTATGAGTTCCCAAGATGCAACACAGTGGAATAGGGTATGGGCAGCTCTTCCTTACAGCTCACTAGCACTTCCTTCCAAAGATGCCTTTTTTCTGCAAAGGAATTCTTGGTGTGTTTTAGATTACTTCACGGGTTCACAACCAGACAAAGAGCACAACAAACCTACTCAAGAAGGCTTGTAGCCCAGTGGAGGCTGGAGGACTCCTGCTCCCCGTATGGCTTGCAGGGAAGGCAAAGAACTATCATACTTGGATGGGGTTTCCTTATGTGGAGCAAATAAAGAAGCCCACAGTGGAGCTCTATAAACCAAGGTGAGTTTGGGGTATCAAGAGCTGTCAACTCCAACAAGAACCTCGTATGTGCCAGTCCACGGGAGAAGCTGGAAGGAAGGACCAGGCCTTGACCCAGAATTGCTCTCTGAAAAAATGCTGTCTCCATACCTTCTCCCCAAACATCCCTCAAGCATCAATCTCTGAACCCATCAAGACAGCATAGCGGGTAAAAGCACGTGCTGCTGGGCCTAGTTATCTGATCTACTATCCCAAGATTCCATGTAGTAGAAGGAAAGAACCAACCCCTTTAAGTTTTTGTTTGACCTCTAAATACTCAAGCCAGTGCATACACACACACACACACACACACACATGCACACACATACACACATATGTCTACACACATATACACATGCACACATACATGCATACATACATATGCATACATACACATATGCACATACACATACATACACACACATACACATATATACATACACACACATACATACATGAATACACACACATTGAAATACATTTTCAGAAAATTATACAGTACTGAACTGCTCACTTGAATAACAAATTACTTGATAATTTTAGTCTGTATTATGACTTTTAATGTAGTCATACTTGCTTTTCTAAAAGCTATAACAGCTTATTTATGAAGAATAACCACCATATAGACGCGAATAAAACTTCAAATTATGAAGAAGATAAATTATGTCACACATCAAATGATCACTTGGAGAGGGGGAGGGGGCTTCACTTGAGATTCTCTCTAAAACTAGAAACACAATAATCTTAAAGACAAAAAGAAAACACCTTAACTGACAGTTGAAAATAAGCAAAAATAACTAACTCCAGAGTCCCTTTCCCTGCGACGCTGGAAACGTCTCAATAGCTTTTACTTCAAAGCACAAGGGAAAGCTGTTTAGCCTTGTTTTTGCCTGTGTTACTGAAAGGTGGTGCAAAGGTCTGTTCCAGGCAGAGAGGCTATTTACCCAGCCGAAGGCCAAAGCTGACTGTCATATCCAAGTTCTTAAAGTCTTACAAAAACATCAGCTTACAGTGGAAACTCTGACCTGCGCTGCCCCTGGTGAGCCGGTGCGATTCAACAATAATAACAATAATGCTAAATCTGGTTTTCCTACAGCCAGCCCCATAGCACATTCTTTCTGGGAGGAAAATCAATTTATATTTCCAGGCAGGAATTCCAAAGTAGAACTGGGTATTTATCACGACTGAACTGAACTGAACTGACAACCCCCTTTGCGTTCTATTTGGAGACTTTCCTCCATGTTTACGTGTGAGACGGTTCAAGCTACCCAAGGAACCGAAGACACTCCATATGAAAACCCGCCTTTCTGTGCCCCCCCCCAAGTCCCTCGCTATCATTCTAATCTAATTAAGGTATGGTTACGATTTGTTGTATTAAATATTCCATTAAAAATACACTCTTGCAAAGTATGCACTTGCTTCACCCTGGCAGCCTCCTTTGTAGCTGCCGTCATTGGGGTTGAAGCATTTGCTTTGAAGCGCCTGCCAACTATTTTTGCCCCATACCACAGTAACAATGCAGTAATGTAGGAGTGATTTAGCCAAGGGAGTTTATAAGTGTGGGGGCCTGTGTGGAATGCTCTCTGAAGTTCAAACAGACTCCTAAATTACAAGAAGACCCTTAACTGAGATCCGTGCCCTTTGCAGGTGGAAGTGCCACCCAGCAATTCATTAACTGCTTTCACCGAAAACAAAAACAGGGGTTAAAAAACACGTATTTAAGCAAATGTCCATCAGCTAAATAGCAATGCGCCTGAACCTCCTGGTGTCTGCCAGTCACATTCCCGTTGTTTCAATGCAGACGTTCACTAGGGACACACTTTAAAAAGCGAAGCCAACGCCAGCAGCTTTGCTTCCAGGTAGTACTTTCTACCCACGTCTCCATGCCGGAATAGCTGCCCCGAGTGGCCTGACAATCAGACTTGACTCAAAATAACTAAATGAAGGACGCGTTTGCTAATTTGTCTCTGGTTTCACATCTGTGTGTGGCTTTTTCTTTTCTTTCTTTTTTTTAAAGACCCACAACAAAGGGAGGAAACCACTGTTTGCTGTGGCTGCAGAAGCTGGATGCTTGTTTAGAAAGGCCACTGTGTCCAAAGATCAGGTTGGCAGCTCTTTTGAGTTTCCCGTACTGGGCCCTGCTGTGGGAAAGAAAGACACGAGCCACGAGGCACTATAGGTAGAGACCACCCAGGGCTAAGCTCTCTTAGCAAACAGTGACCTCCTGTTAGACGCTGCAAGGCCCAAGCGGAAACCCCCCCCCTCCAATGCAGCCCCCATGTATCCTGGAGGATTTTCTGCTTCACCCTGCTCTGTGGGAGCTTCATGAACACAGACAGAAATGATTATTTTAAAAAACAATGCGGGACCACACTGGGCCTGACCCTGCACAGAGCCCCAGCCAATGTCGTCTGACCCTCCTTTCTCCTCCGTTACTCTTCTATTTGTGGAGGACCATCATCCGTTTTCTTTTCTGAAAGAGCTGTCAAGAACGTGGTCTGTGGGAAACAGGCACAAATGTGGGCTTTTAAGACATCAAACGGCATACATGGACCACCTCTGGAAGCCAAGGCCTGGACGCCAGGGCCTGGATGCTCAACAAACACCTTCCTCCTTGATGCATAGACCTTCTAAGGGGCAGCTCTCACCTCAAGATGAGGGGACACCAGGCCAGTGCGGAAACCAAATAGTTAGATGCGAAGTCTGGCTGAGAAGTCTGGCAGTGACTTTCATAGGAATAAAGCAATTGAGTGATTTCTAACACATTTCATATTTCCAGACTGCTTTTGCAGGGACAGTAAAAAAAAAAAAAAAAAAAAAAAAAAAAAAAAAAAAAAACTTTGGTTTTGCACATCTGTGCTAATACTGGGGGTTAATTATTTTTTTCCCTATCTAGTCCAGAGCTTAAGGGACTTCTTTGTAAAGACTGGCTTGGGGTGATGAATTAATAATACAGAAAGGAAAAACCTGGAGGGATGGCAAAGAGAGGCCCATCAGACAATTCTTGGGATTTGTTGACAGTGAGGATGAAGATGTCACACAGTTACACCTGGTGAACAATGGGGCGTGGCCACTTGACTCTAGATAGGCTGAGTAAATGCTGGGAGCTTTAAAGGCCCAAAAGGCAGAGCTTCTATCTACAGGAAGCCACGAGTCCAACAGAAAAGATCTGCCTATTGATGAGTAGATGAGCATCTTCGACGCAATTAACACATGCTGCCTATTAAGTGACCTGGAAAAAGAAAAGAAATCATTAAGAAATGCTTGTTGGATAAATGGCTGCCTTTGCCCAGTGCTGTCCTCGGTAGACAGCTAATCTATGCGCTTTCCAAATAGTTCAATGTGTGTTTTGCAAATTATTTCATGTGCGGTTCAAAAATGTTTTTATTACTTGTTGTTTTTTGTTTTCTCCCCCCAGAGTTAATGAGTTCACTGAAGCCCATTTCTTGTCTGGGGCTTGGCATGGCCACTGGGGCCTGAAAGGGAGGATAACATCTTGGAAAGAGAAGCCTCTTGTCAGATTCATTGTGTGTCTTGAAAGGTCATGAACGTTTTGTATGTATGTCTATTTTAATATGAAACTATTTTTATTGACAATGAAATGCTGAGTGATTCATGCGTTATCTTGAGTCCTTTGATTTAAAAAAAAAAAATCAGGCAAAATTCAGGCTCACTAACATTGTAGATTAGACCTGGCTCCAGGCAGTTTCTCTTCTTTGATCTCCTGTGTCTATAGTATAAGAATTCAAACATGTTCTATAGACATAAGCAAGGCATGTTTCTTCATGGCTTTCTCAAACCTCTATGGAATCATCACGGGCTTCCAGCCACACACTAAGTAGGAGACATGGATCAAGGTGTGGGGGGGAGATCCCCTATGATTCTTCCTACAAGGGCACCAATTATCAAATCAGGGTGTTATCCTTACAACTACAACCTTGCTCAGCCTTAATTCTTTACTCAGAATACTCATGCTGGAGGTGGAGGTTTTGAAACATGAATCCATTAAACCCATAAGCATTCATTCAAAAAGTTGTGTCAACTAAAGTTTGTCCCCTTAACATGGAAACGTAAATGAGGCAACCAGGCAGGAAGTAGAGGCAGAGTGATGAGAATTCTGGGAAGAGGAAAGAATCAGTCCGCAGTTGTCACCCAGACACAGAGGAAGCCAGACACAGAGCAAGCAAGATGTGATTGCCTTGCCAAGAAAGGTACCAAGCCTTGTGGCTAACACAGACAAGAATCATGGGCTAATATAAGTTATAAGAATTAATAAGAAGCCTGAGCTCATAGGCCAATCAGTTTATAATTAATATAAACCTCTACGTATTTCTTTGGGACTGAACAACTGCAGGACCGGGTGGGACAGAAAATTCAGTCAACAACCAGGCATGAGTTCCCTCCTAATGAATCATCTTAAATCCACACTGACAGTTGTTGTATAGCCCCAAGTAGGTGTCTTAGCTGGTCATCATGGTATCTCTCAAGATTTACAGATGTGGAGGACTGTTGATAATTTTTCTCTTACCAGCCATCTGTATAGTACTTCCCACACTATGGAAGCTGGTTGTCAGTGAGGAGTATTCCAAATATTGGCATCTTAATTTCTTGAGATTCTGTAAGTGAAGTGGGTAGTGTCTTCAGAAATGGGGTCTTATCATCATGTTCTGACTGGCATCCAAGAATAGTAGCAATAAGCGGTCTTGTTTTAGGGTCTCTTGAGCCATTATCCCCTGGTCAATCTATAGATGGACGTGTTGCATACTTGGCACTGGACTTTCTCTCTGATAGTCTATGAATTCTAAGGGGATGATTATCTTCATATTTGAGGTAATTTCAATTAAGTTATTTCTTATATGCTTTCAGAAGGCTTATAAAGTAGTAGGTTTCCATACAGCTTTTCAAATATCCTTAATATCATTGCCCCTCCCCAAACTTCTGTCTGCTGTACTCTCCCACCGCCCTTTCCACTCAAATCCCCTACCACCAGTTTTCATCTTTTCCACTTCATATCACCGGTGTTCTACTTTCTTTCTCCACTGGGCTATTTATTTATTCCTTCATCCCTTTATGATACCCTTCTACTTCCCTGGATTCTCCAGGAACTACAAGCTATACTCACAAATTGAAAGATTAGGAACTTGGATCTGTATAGAAGAGAGAACGTACGGGACATGACATTTGTCTTTCTGAGTCTGGGTCACCTAACTCAGTATAGCTCTTTCTCATTTCCATCCATTTACTTGAAGAGCTCATGATTTCATTTCTTTACTGATGAATAGCACGCCACTGTGTGCACGCACCACATTCTCATCATCCACTCATCAGCTGATGGACATCTATGCTCGTGTGATGAAAGCAGCAATTAATATGGATGAGCAAGTAGATCTGTTGTAGAATATAGAGTCTTTGAGGTAAATGCACAAAAGTGGTAGAGCCGGCTCCTAGGAGTCTTATGGGTCAAGCAGAGGCTGGATCTATTTCTAGCCTTTTGAGGAATCTCCACACTGGTTTTCTAATAGCTCCACCATTCACATCCTTACCAACAGTGAAGGATAGTTCCCTTTCCCCACATTGCCATCAGCATTGGCTGTCATTTGTTTTCTGAATTGTGACTATTCTGGCTTGGGCAAAATAGAATCCCAAAATAGTTTTAATTTGCAGTTCCTTGATTCTAAGAATGTTCAACATATTAAAAAAGTATTTCTTAGTCATTTTTACTTCTTCTTTTGGCAACTCTCTGTTCAGATCTAAAGGCCATTTATTGATTGTTTTATATCAATAAATTTTAGATATACCCAGAGACCAGAAGTTGACCTCCACTGTTGTTCCTTCGTTGCTTTCCATCTTGTTTTTCTTATGTTTTTCATTTATTGAAATAATATAATTATAGTATTTACCACTTTCATTCTCCTCCCTGCTTTCTCTCAAATTCATGACCTCTCTTTCTTTAGTTTTATATATATATATATATATATAGAGAGAGAGAGAGAGATACATAGCCAAATATACATATATTATATATATAATATATATATATTCCAAAATACATAAAAACAACCTTCTCAGTCCACATAATCTTACCTGCATGTATATAATGCAATGATTCAGGGCTGACCACCTAGCACAGGACAATCAGCTTGGGGGTTTTCCCTGGGGAAGACCATTTCTCACATTACTTAGTTGTCCAGAGTTCTTTGTCTATTGTTGAGGCCCCACAAGCCTTCCCCCTCCACGTTAGTATGTCTATAGTATATCTATCAGTGCCACCATTTAGGTCTCGTTCAGGAAGCCACATTGATGACATTCCTAGAAGGCACAGCTCACAGCAGACCACCTCGTCCTCTGACTCCTACAACCTTCCCACCCCTCTTCTGCCATGATCCCTGAGTTTTAGGTTCAGGGGTTGTGCTGTAGATGCATTGGTTGGGACTGGGCATCACATGGTCTTTTCTTCTCTATATTTTGATTGGTTGTGATTTTCTATAAAGGTCTACACCTGTTGCAAAGAGAAGTTTCTTTGACGATGGATTAGAACTGCACTTATCAACGAGTGTAAGGATAAATACTTGGAATTTAGTTAGAAATTATAATGCTTTAGTAAACTGACTATTATAAGTTATCCTCTGAGATCAACAAGCTCACCAACCCTAGGTAATTGGCCAGGTTTCCGGTACCAGGCATGATTTCCCTTCTGTTGAATGAGCCTTAAGACTGACATTGATTGTTTGTTGACAGAGTTTTCTGTCTTACCTGGTCCTGCAGCCATTTAGTCCCAAAGAAACACACAGAAGTCTACATTAATTATAAACTGATTGGCCTATTAGCTCAAGCTTCCTATTAATTCTTATAACTTACATTAGCCCATAATTCTTGTCCGTGTTAGCCATGTGGCTTGGTCCTTTTTCGGTGAGGCAGTCGCATCTTCCTTGCTCTGTGTCTGGCTTCCCCTGTGTCTGGGTGAAGATTGCAGACTGACTCTTTGACTCTTTCCTCTTCCCAGAATTCTTGTTGCCCTACCACTACTTCCTGCCTGGTTGCTCCACCTATACTTCCTGCCTGGCTACTAGCTAATCAGCGTTTATTTAAAATACAAGTGACAAGGTACAAACCATTGTCCCACAGCAGTTGTTGGTTACCACAAAGGTATACATGCTATTATTGCATCCTTAGTGCTATCTGCCATGCTTGTAATTGCTGTGGTTCATAGGTGCCACTTGGTTGTCTCCTATCCTTGGAAGCTCACATAACACCTTCTAATATCATAAAAGCTAATCCCCAGGGAGGAGGCTTTCAGGTCAGAGCCAACTTAGTTCCACGGTTCCTGTGTCCAGAGTGCTTGGTTTCCCCAGCAGCCAGAATCTCTCTTACACTTCTGAAGATGATCAGTGGAAATGGTAATTGCCTCTTATACTAAATGGATTTCTCATGCCTGATACTGGGATTTTGATATGGCTCTTAATGGGAGTACCATTAGCCCCGATATGAAGATTTCTTGTAAACATATATGCATACACAGGCTTATAAGTATTATATTCAGTTTCAAGTAGCTATACTTTTTAAGATATTCTTACTGATCCTTCACTCTACATATTCTGTATTTATCTCCTTCCCACTCCCTAAATAAAGCTACCCCATTTTCCCATTTCCCCCTTCAAATCACTTGAACCCCACAAGTTCTCTCCAATTTTCCCACCATGGTCTCATTTGGCTATCTTAGTTTCTATCATTACTCCAGATTATGTATGTAGAGGCTGGATTATAAAGGCCATATTCCTACATTGTATGACAGTCAGAATTCTGAGTGACTTGGCAAGGCATAATTTGCACCTACCACACAGAAGGTGGTCGCCTAGCCTTTGATGGTGAGACAACCTGATGCCATCCTAAGCAAATAGTCAGGCTATGCTAATGCCGTTCTGCTCCTTCTATTGTAATTTAGGAGGTCGCCTAGAGAAGAGGTGCTTTTCAGTCTACATGGCAGAGCAGGCATAGGTGTGGATGTGACCACAGTCATTATCCCCACTACCTAGGAGGCAGAATGCTAATGAACTTCCCCCTCAGTTTACGTTTTGATATAAAAGCTGATTGAAGAATAAACACTGGTGATTTTTCAGGATGTGAATTCAGGGTTTCATGAAGGACCCCTGAAAACTCCCTCCCGATAAAGTCATGTGAGTTGTGTTTTCTTTCCCACACCTCCACTCCAGGCTGGTCCTCGACATATGTACTCATGTCTGAAGACTTGGCACTAAGAACTACAAATACGAGAGAACTTGTGGTGTTTGTCCTTCTGGATCTTGGTTGCCTAACTCGCCATGATCTTTGATAGTTCCATCCTTCCCCTGCAAGCGTCATGATTTAATAATTATCTTTTACTGCTGAATGGTGTTCCATAATGTATACATGCCACATTTTTATTATCCATTTGTAAACTTAAGGACATTCAGGTTGAGGAATATGAGAAAGTGTTTAACTCTTTGATAACTTCCTTCTCCAAAGTTTGGCTAAAATGAAAACTTCAGAGCTGACAATGTTTTATGATGACTGATATCAGGTCGTTTTATACATAATAAGATTTGATAGCATCACACACTCTGTATAATGTTTCAGTAGTGACTCTGCCGTTGGTTTTGGTCAATTTGACATAAGCTGGGATTATCTCGGGAAGGAAAGAGTTTATTTTATCTTACAGTTTGTAAGAACGTGGCATTTCTTATGAGAGAAATAGCAGGGTACAAATTATTTGAAGGAAAAAATGAAAACAAAGTGGGGTAGCTTTAATTAGGGAGTATGGGGAAAATAAATACAGAATATGGAGGGAAGAGGGTAACATCAGTAAGAATGATGAGAAAATGCCCTCGCTAGATTGACTTAGAGGCAGCCCACTATGGTTGGTGTCACCCTGGGCAGGTGGGTCTGCCCTTTTTAAGAAAGCGAACTAAACCAACCAAGAAGAGCAAGCCAATACAGTGCCCCCGTGCCATCTGCCTCAGTTTCTGCCTGCAGGCTCCTGCCCTGACTTCCCTGGATGATGGATGATAAACTGTAGGAAGAAATAAACCCTTTCCTTCCCAAGTTGGTTTTGAGCATGGAGCAAGAAGGTATGTAACTTTACAGGAAGCCACAGTTAAGAAACTTTAAACATTTTAAAGAAAACTTAGCCTTTAAGGGTGGAAATATTTAACTATCCTGGAACTTTTAAAGATATTTATGTGATATTAATATTAACATGAAATCTTGAAGATAAGCAAGAAAGGAAAGGCTAGCTGTTTTTGTATCACGATGACGAGGAGTCCATTGTCCTGGTTGTTGTGTTTGATTGTTTATCAACTTGACCCAAACTACCGTTATCTGGAAAAATGAACCTCAGCTGAGAAAACGCTTCCATCAGATTTGATGTAGGCGAGTCTACAGGGCGCTTTCTTACTTAATGATAGCTATTGGAGGACTCGGCCCACTCCGGTGGCACCGGTGGATTGTATAAGAAAGCCAGCTGACTCCACAGCACCCACTTCAACCCTGGCTTCCCGGTTCCTGCACTGAGTTCCTGTCCCAATTTCTTTTCAGGAGTGACTGTAAGTCGTAAGGTGAATAAACTGTTTGTTCCCCAAGTTTCTTGTGGTCATAGTGTTTATCACAGAAACATAATCCTAACTAAGACAGCATCACTCACACAAAAGTAATTTTGGCAATATAAAATTTTCTATTCAAACCAGTTATTAGATTACTGATGGGAAGACACTGACTAGAACTTGGTGTTTAATTAATTAAAATTTAAATACATTAATTAATTAAAATTAAAATGTATAATTAAATACAACATATTTAATTAATAATCTAGCTATGATTAAAGGGTAAGAGATATCGCCATTCCTCTTCTGTTACTGTAATAAAGTTCCCTGATAAAATAACTTCTAGGAAACTGATTTATTGTAACTCACACGTTCAGGGTACAGTTCATCCTCTCAGGGAAATCAAGATGTCAGGAACTGAAAACAGATAATTACGTCACATCCTCAGTCCGTAGCAGAAAACAACAGATGCATATATGCTTTGCTCTTTCCTCTCATATAGCCCCAGATCCCCTGCCTAGACAACAGTGCCACCCACAAGGACACGGGGAGCATGCTTTCTCATCCCAGTTACTGTAATGGAGATAACCCTCTTAGACATGCCCACAGGCCAACCCGGTCTAGATAAAAGGCTTCATTGTGACTCCCTTCCCAGGTAAGTCTAAACTGGGTCAGGTTGGTAAACATTCAGCACAAAGAGGTTTTTAGGGAAAAAGAATCAGGACTCAGTCAATTTGGGTGTGATACTGATTTATACCTTTCAATTTGAGAACTCTCACCTTTAAATTTAATAGTTCTGCTTATAAGGGTGACCCAACACATCACACTGTATATAGAAATATCACGGTCTCTATTTGTTAAATGCCAGTATCACCCATCCTCCCATGATCACAACTGGCATCAGTGTCTCTGGACCTCGCCAGATGTTGCTTCAGTACAGTCTTTGTGAATGGGGCTACATTTCAGCACCACCAACGCAGAGTAGAGCCACACCTGCATTAGAGTTTGCTTGCACCTAGAAAACAAAACAAGCAGCAAGAACCTCAGGCTGGTCCATAGATTCAACCTGGGATGTTGAAAAGCTCCATTAGTTAGCTTGCAGTCAGAGCAGCCAGGAAACCTGACCCTCAGGAAAGATCAGCAAAGAGAAATGAATCTACCCAGGACAAGAGTAAGGTAATATCAACGTTACATGGGAAATATGAATAAAAACATAAACAAAATCTGATGAGACAGTGTAGGTAAACTTTTCTTTGGGCCACCAGTTCACAAAAACAAACAAAAAAAATGGCTTGAAGACTTATTAGTAATTATAAAAGCTTGGCCTTAGCTAGGCTTGTTCCTAACTAGTTCTTATAGCTTACATTAACGCATATTTTTTAATCTATGTTCTTTTACATTGCTCCGTTACCTTTGCTCCATATGGCCCGCCCTGCTCCATCTGCATCCAGCTGACAACTCTGCCTTTCCTCCCGGAGCTCTCTCAGCCCAGAAGTCCCTGCTATACCTCCTGCCTAGCTATTAGCCATTTTGTTTTTTATTAAACCAATCACAGTGATTCATCTTCACACAGTGTAAAGGAATATTCCACAACAAGAAAGGTAAACTGTGAAAAGGAACTGGATAAAAATTCTAGAGCAGAAACAGTAAGTAAAATGTGGATAATTCAACAGATGTACTTGATAGAAGGTCGAGCTGTGGAGGGTGGGAGGATCTGCCACTGAAATTCTGCAAACTTAAGAACAGAGGGAAAGCATTGGAACTAGAGAATAAGATTTGTATGTGTGTATGGTAAAATCAGGAAGGATTTATGCTTCTTACAGTTATAAATATATGGGCATTCTTTTTATTATCCAGGTATAAAATATCATTCAAAATTTTTTCTTAGTTTTGTGAGCTTGCTCTGTAGACTAAGCTGACCACAAACTCACAGAGATCTACCTGTCTCTACTTCCCAAGTGCTGAGGTCAAAAGTGTGCGCTACCATGCCTGAAATATTACTCAATTTTATTATATAAAGAGTTTATTTTTATTAAGTTTACTTTCTGGCACTCAGAGGCAGCTATGGAAATGATTTTCTAAATGTATAGCATCCTTGGATCTGTGTTTCATTTGGGCCTCGGGTTTAGAGTGAACATCCTCACACTCCTGACTGGTGGGCATTGGGGATAGGATGAGCATCCTCACACTCCTGACTGGTGGGCATTGGGGATAGGATGATAATCCTCACACTCCTGACTGCTGAGCATCGGGGACAGTGTGTTCATCCTCACACTTCTGACTGCTGAGCATCAGGTTTAGGGTGAGTGTCCTCACACGCCTGACTGGTGAACATCAGGGATAGGGTTGCATCCTCACACTCCTGACTGGTGGGCATCGGGGGACAAGGTGTATATCCTCACACTCCTGACTGGTGAGCATAGGGGACAGTGTGTGCATCCTCACACTCCTGACTGGTGAGCATAGGGGACAGGGTGTGCATCCTCACACTCCTGACTGGTGGGCATCGGGGATAGGGTTGCATCCTCACACTCCTGACTGATGGGCATTGGGTTTAGTGTGAGTGTCCTCACACTCCTGACTGTGGGCATCGGGGACAGGGTGTGCATCCTCACTCTCCTCACAATTGTTTTCTGTATCCATGACTCCATGCAGCCATAATCATAGCAAGAGTATTTTTGTTGGCCATGGTTAGGTTACAGAAATATCTGCTTTTCTTTATAGCATCATCTAATTGCACATCTAATTCTTTTCTAATTTGAAAAGAAAAAATTATTTTATTATTTATTTTTAATGTGTGAAAAATGAATTTCATTATGGAATTTTTATATATATAGTTGCTCATATTTATTCCTTATTTGCTTGTCCTTACTCTGGCTCTACTTTCTTGTCACATATATGTATATCTGTGTCACATATATGTATATTTATATATACACATATATGTATGTATATGTGTGTAAGTAATTTGTATTTGTATAGATAAAAATTCTTCATGTGAGAAAAAACATGGAATATTTTGACAAAAAATAACTCTTAAGTTCCAGCAAGTCATTCAATAACAATGGTGTATTGTGACAAAATTTATATTATGTCTAATCTCTTTATAGAAAGAATGCAATTGTCATCAACAATTATAACTCAAAGACAAAAAAATGAAAAAAGAACCAAATTGTTCTCTGTTGCTGGGATAGTTTTTGGTCGTGGTTAAATGAGAAGGGTTGATGGATTTTAATTTCATGATAGTCCTTGGGTTCTACAGTAAATAATTAATCTTTCTGATGAAATGCTGTCATGTTTAATAATTCTGTCCTTGTCTTTCACTGTAGCTCTGAGTCTTAGGGCCTTTTGATCCTCAGATTAGGCTTCAGCAAATGTTCTTTATGCTTGCGGACAGACATCTTTCATCGGGGGTAGGATTAACTGGGCTTAGCAAGCTTCCAAACTTCGGACTCGAGATTTTCATCATCTGTTCCAATCTTTCTCCATGCATTATAAGGAGGTGTAATATAGGAAACGTGGTGATTCCTTTGATGTATTATTTTGTTAAAAACCCGAGGAGGTGGGGAGGGACACTGCAAAGGTTTTTAAAGCCTTGAAATCTAAAACAAATGCCTGACTCTGGAAGGAACCAGAAATATTTGCATGTATGAAGAGAGGGAGTCAAGGAAGATGTCCTAAGAAATGTGTCTTTACTAATAAATCACAAATGCTCCTGGCTTTATGAGATCCATAGTTTCCGTATATTCCCCCAGAACAGAGTTGGAAAGGAATAGAATTAAGGGAAAATAAACTCCACACAGTTGGCTGTGAAAAAGTTTTGTAGGCTCCTTTGGAATCTAATAATCCTTCCAATCTATCTGTCTTCCTTTAAGAATGTATCTGCCTGTCTAACTAGGTAGCTAAGCTATAGTAGTACTAAGCAACTCGCTTAAGGAGACAAAGTCTAGTAGGACAACCTGGAACTCTCTATGTAGCCCAGGTTGGCCATGAACTCACAGTTTTCTTCCTTCAGCCTCCAGAACCATGGAATTACAGGCTCTTGTCTTTATTCCCACTAAATCATTAGTGATACAAGTTTTGTAAATACAATGCAATACTGTACTAGTACAATACAATGCAATATTTCATAGCTCTTGCCTTTTAGAGAAAATGAAATCTAGGTTTTATGGTTATGAGATGCTGTTAAAACCTCCAGTATCCTGTTATTTTCTAATGTTGCCATCCATTAGCATCATTATAATTACATAGTATGATGACAGGGTACATGTATGCATATGTACATGTGGACACACACACATACACACATGGACATACACCCGTATACACATGGACACACACACATACACACATGGACACACACACATACACACATGGAAACACACATACACACATGGACACACACATACACACATGGACAGACACACACGGGCATCAACATACACAAGGCAGCTAGACAAAGGCAACATCAATTAGAAGTTCCCAGCATTCTGGGTTCCATGCAGCACCAAACTATGACAAGGATGAAAGTGGCCATCAACCAGGCTCTGAGAGATGCCACTTCCTCCTGGAGCTGGAGGACTCCATCAGAGGCTGACATCCAGCTGGCTTAAGCTTATCTCAGAAATAAAGATGGAGGTAAGTTACAATAAAGAACCTAGTCCCCCAAATTTTCCAGATTGATACTGTACCATGGCACATGCATCTCCATGAAGTGTAGAGGGTCCAAGGCCTTCGTGCTGGATGAGGGAGACATTCCAGGAAGGCAGAATCAATTCCCTCTTAAATTGACTCTCCCCGCCATCATTCCTGTTAGCTCATTTTCTCCAGCATAAGATGCTTCTAGATGCTCTGAAACTTGTTTTATTTTCTAGCTCCAATTCCCTTCAGTTCTTGCTGACTAGACAGGATTAAGATACACAGCCATGTGTACATAAAGAAATGGGAGGCAGTTGAAAGGTCAAGCTGCCTTTACATTTTTACCTTCCATTTTTATTTCCCCATCTTTCTTGTCTTTGCTAAGTTGCGTAAGTTTTATTTTAACTGGTCGTAAAGTGAAATAACTATGCTACAAAATCCACAGATCGCACTGTTTACCCACCGCATATTAGAAGCAATCAGGTCAATCTCATGTAAAAGTGCTACATCAGCTAGCTACATGAACATGTGCACAGGACACATCTGTAACTGGGGTACCAGAGAGAGCTGCTCTAGTAACAAACCTCAAAGGCAGTGACGAAATACAACTAGGGCTAGGTGTAGCTCAAGGGAAAGTGATTGCCTAGCATGGATACAGGAAAGCCTCTGTTTGATTCCCTAACTCTGCTGAGAGAGGCGGGGAGAAGGAGGAGGAGGAGGAGGAGGAGGAGGAGGAGGAGGAGGAGGAGGAGGAGGAGGAGGAGGAGGAGGGAGGGAAGGAATGAGGGAGAAAAGAAGGGAGGGAGGGAGGACAGAAGGAAGGAATTTATTATATCCTGATTTAAACAAGCCAATCTTTTTAAATGATGGCTTTATATGTAATATGAATTAAGTAATAATTATTAGGTGCATAATGGTATAGTGCTTAACTAAATAAAACTTTATCAGACTATTTCTAGGTGAAAAATTGATGTACTAAAAAGAATACTTTTAGAGACACTCATGGAATAAGACTAGAAAAGCTGTGATACTTGGTATGAAGCCTTTATAATTGACACGTAGAAGTTCACTCTCCCACCTAGGCATGGAGTCTCACTACACAGTCAGAGTGCAGGGCAGCCTGAGAGTCCCAAAGCAGAACTGCCGTGAGTTGAGACCAGGCTAACCTACAGAGCAAGTTCAGGCCTGAGCTGCAAAGTGACTCTCTCCAAAACAAGCAAACAAACAAAAAAGCATTCGCTGTACAGTGTTTGACTAAAACAAAAAGCAAGCTTAAAATGAGAAAAAATAAATGATTAATTCCCAGCAGTGAAGGTTATTGGTGTCTGTGGGTTCACCCATCATGATCTTAACCCCCACCCACCCCCATCATGCACCCCAACTCATACAATCCCTACTCTCTCTCTCAGCAACTGCACTCCCTGACTTCAGCCCAGTGCTTGGCTGTGGATCACTGCATATGCTTCCCTCAGTTATTAGATGAAGGTTCTCTGATGACAATTACAATAGTCACCAATCTGATTATAGTCGATGGTCATTTCAGGCACCCTCTCCACTATTGTTAGGAGTCTTAGCTGGGGTCATTCTTGTGATTTCCTGGGAGTTTTCCTGGCACCAGGTTTTCCCTAACCTGGAAATGACCCTTACATCAAGACGTCTCTCCACCTCTGTCCCACTCCCAGCCTGCCTCTGGTGCCTCAAGTTCCCATCCTCCGTTGTCCCCCACCCCTAGTCTACCCAGGAGATCTCTTCTCATTCCCCTATCCAGGGAAATCCGTGCATCTTTCTTTGGGTCCTCCTTGTTGTTTAACTTCTCTGGGGCTGTGGATAGTAGGTAGGTTATCCTATACTTTACTCCTAATAGCTACTTACGGGTACATACCATGTTTGTCTTTCTAGGTCTGGGTTACCACACTCAGAATGATTTTTTTCTAGCTCCATCCATTTAATGCCTTCAATTTTCATGAGGTCATTGTTTTTGCATTTATACAATGTTTTCCTTATCCATTCTTTGGTTGAAGGGCATCTAGGTTGTTTTCAAGTTCTGACTATTACAAACAATGTTGTTGTGAACATAGCTGAACAAGTGTCCTTGTGGTATGATTGAGCATCCTTTGAGTATATGACCAAGATTGGTATAACTGGGTCTTGAAGTAGATTGATTTCTAATTTTCTGAGAAACTACCATGTTGATTTCCAAAGCGGCTATATAAATTTGCACTCCTACCAGCAATGGAGGAGTGTTCTCCTAACTCCACATCCTCTCCAACATAAGCTGTCATCAGTGTTTTTGATCTTAACCATTCTGACAGGTGTAAGATTGATATCTCAAAGTCATTTTGATTTGCATTTCCCTAATGTCTAAGGATGTTGAACAATTCTTAAAGTTTTTCTCAGCCATTTGAGATTCTCCTGTTGAGAATTCTCTGTTTATATCTGTGCCCCATTTTTAATTGGATTATTAAATTAAATGTATTTGGTATTTTGATGTCTAATTTCTTGAGTTCTTTATATATTTTGGAGATCAACCCTCTGTCAGATGTGAGGTTGGTGAAGATCTTTTTCCTTTCTATTGGCTACTGTTTTGTCTTATTGACAATGTCCTTTGCCTTACAGAAGTTTTTCAGTTTCCAGAGATCCCATTTATTAATTGTCGCTCTCAGTGCCAGTGCCATTGGTGTTATATTCAGGAAACATTCTCCTGTGCCAATGCATTCAAAGCTATTCCTTACTTTATCTTCTGTCAGGTTCAGTGTAACTGGATTTATATTGAGGTTTTGATCCACATGGACTAGAGTTTCATGCATGGCAATAGAGACAGATCTATTGGTATTTTTCTACATGCTTCCATCCAATTACATCAACACCATTTGTTGAAGATGCTTTCTTTTTTCCACTGTATAATTTTGGCTTCTTTGTCAAAAATCAGGTGTTAAAAGATATGTGAATTAATGTCAGGGCATTTGATTGGATCCCATATCTGTTTTTATGCCAATACTAGGATGTATAATCCTTAACAATTTTCAAAAAACCCAAATAACTGTTTATTAAACATTTATGCTAGTGAGTTTTTATTGGCAACTTGATACAACCTAGAGTCCTGTGAGAACTGATTAGATAAGATTGACCTGTGGCATTGTCTCTGACAGATTGTCTTGATTAATGACTGATGTGGGAGAACCTAGCCCACTGTGGGTGGAGCCATCCCTAGGCCTCTGGAGAGTATGAGCCTGTGAGTAAGCTAGTAGGCAGCATCTGCCCCTTGACTCTTTAGATATTCACAAACAAGGTCTTTCTTGACACAGTAACAGGGGAAAAAATACAGTAACTTTCAGATTCCCTCATGGGACACAGGCTGACTGGGTGAGACTGTGCACCCCTACTCCCACCCCCTAAATGAAGAAGTCAGTTAAATCCTAGCGTACGTCATTGTACGTCTGCATTTGCCTTCTGAGTTGTACTAATCAAGTTATTTTTCACTCAAGCAATTTACAGGAAAACATACACTTTTGAATTGATCCTTTCTTGTTTTCTGAGGAATCTGAGCCTTGATGACAAGAACATCATCTTGGGAAAATGGGAGTTTTAATTTTTTGGTATCCATATTTAAAAAATAGAAATTAAATCCATTTTCATAATGTAGTTTATTAATCCACCGTCTCACAAGTGTGATTCCACAGTAACAGTAGTACAAAATGGCTTTAACAAAATAATTGACTGTTCTTTCTTTTCTGGTCACGTTCGAGCTTTAAAATTTGATGTGGATTTTAAACTTTTAGAGCAGTTTAATTTGAAAGCTATAATTTTATTGAAATATTTAATCTCTACCTAAATTGTATAATATTGATCCCAATAGCTCTAGAAGTAGAGTTATATATTCTGGTTGCTCTGATGTGAGTTCTTCAACAATTGAAGTGAGAATTATTTTTTGAATATAAATGGAAGCCGGGCCGAATATAAATGGAAATGCATTCGTTAAATTCTGGGTCCCTGGGGCTCACTAGCTTGCAGTTCCAGGACTGGGAGCCATGTGCCATTGGTGACTGCCATCTGGGATGTCTCAGACGGTGCTGTGGTTTTTGTGGCAATGAGAAGGAAGTTTGACTAACACAAGTTTATACTGCATATTTTTAAAGGGGAAAATGGGAAAATGAAACTATTTCAGACTTATCTGCCAGGAAACAGCTAGATGCGACAATCATTCTTATGTAATGCCACCATGGGTAAAGGGCACGGAGACTTCCCGGCGTGTCTGGTATTTACCGTTGCAGTTTTAGTTTTGAAATGTCATCATTTTGCATATGAAATATTTGCTTTCGAATAAACCCAATTTATAGTTGCTTCTTTCAAAGGTACAAAAAATGTCTGAGTAAATAACTCTGAAGCCTCTGGCTCTGTTTACTAGCTTGAAACTCTGAGATTACTTCAGGCTATAAACCCAACACAGATGACTTTAGCTGTGGGTGTCTCACTAAGTACAGCCCCAGTGACATTCAGATGCGGTTGGCCAACTGCGGTTCCTTTCATCCCACCTCACATTATAAAATCAAGTCCTCTGTATGCCCAGCCCCCACACTGTTGTTGCTGTTTTAATATCCCTCGTGTGTCTCCGTTCACTTAGTTCGTGTTCTAACTAGAACTTTATATTATTCCACTCGGGTCTCCGGGGACTTCCAACACTACTGAGTTACAGACTTGGCACACTAACTGCCTACAGCATGGGAATAGGAGTTAAACATTTATGCATCATGTAAAATGGACCTGCGTTTGTCCAAAGATGCTCCACACTCTGTTCTAGCGCATCATCCCAACACTACTGCCAAGCAGATGTTTTCCCCGTATAATAGACAGAGAGCCATGCACCCACAGGGACCATGAGGCTGCAGTAGACACACACAAAGGCCATGTGCCTCCAGGAGCCATGAAAGTACAGTATACATAGTATACCATGCACCCGCCCCACGGGGCATGAGGCTGCAGGAGACAGACCAGCCATGCACATGCATGAGCCATGAGATGACCACAGTAGACAAAGAGGCCATGCACCCACAGGGACCATGAGGCTGTTGTTTGGATCTCAGACTCCAGTCTCCCTTCCCTCGCCACCCTGGACTGCCTTCTTTAATGATTTTGGCAGATGTTTTGATGGCACAGCCTACAGATCCCTTATTTCTTCGAAACAACATCCCATTTGCAGCCATCGGTGTCACTGCGGGAAACATAAGCAGATCTCATCTACCCGGATTGTCCGAAGAGGACATAGAGGCTTGAAGTCCAGCTTCCTCTTAGCTCAGGTTAGCGTGCCCAAGCCAACAGCTGAGCCACCCGCCACCTGGGCAGCCATCTCACTGCCAGACTACCTCGAACTTCCTCTTTCCTCAGTTTGGGAATTGCATTCCTGGACCTAGATGCAGAAGAAATGCCTTGCCCTCTCACCACCAGGCTGGTTTGTAGCTACCTTAAATTGAAATCCTACTGAAAGTCACCCACTGCCAAGAGTTCATTTGTCTCAGCATCAAGAAAAGATGTGCGGCTATGTGTCCTCTGATTAACAGTGAAGAGACAGAGTGCCAGGATTCAGAGCAAGCAGTGACTTCATAGACAGAATCTGATCTCTCACAGTTTAGGACAGAGGTTCTCAGCCTTCCTCATGCTGTGACCCTTAATGCAGAAATTATTTTTGTTGTTACTTCATAACCACAATTTTGCTACTGTTATGAATGGTGATGCAAATATGTCTTTTCCAATGGTCTTAGGTAATCCCCTGGAAAGGGTTGTTCGACCCCAAAGGGGGTCACGACCCACCGGTTGAGAATCCCAGTTTAGACTCACCAGAGCAACATAGCTGCTGGAGGGTAGAGACTGTGAATACAAACACTCCTCCGCACTCCATAGAAATAAAGGACAGACGGGGCGAGCAAATAAAGATTTCATTATGGTTTAATACGGGGAGTCGTGTGGATGGGCCTGGGAGATTTGCAATTGTCTAGGACTCCTAAGTCAAGGGAAAGAAGACCAGCCAAAGTAATAATAAAATTAGGACAAAGGAGGAGCGGAGGAATGGAAATTTTCTGAGTTCGAAGTTATTCCTGATGAATAAGGTAGTCGCACCTAGAGCTGGGAAGGTGAGTGACAGAAGAAAATGGTAGACGAAGAACTGTGCAGGGTGACTTGCTGCATCAACGGAAGCCTCCCATGTCCTAATTTTAATATTACTTCCCCTGCTCTCTGATAATGAGATCTTTAATTTTCATTATTGTTATTATTATTTCAAGTATAGCTTCCATTTTATTTTTTACAAGGTAGTTTTCTTCTGTCCTTATGAAGCCACTGTTTTACATGGGCTTGAGTGGGGGTGGGGGGGCCACAGCACAGCTCTGGCAGGTCTAAATCATGGTGGGTAGTTTGGTCTTTCTGGGCTTCATGAGATCGATTCCTGACTACCTTGCTATGAATGGCACAGATCACACAGTAACATAGCTTGACATAGAGCAACTTTGAAGTTATGTGTATATGTGTGTCTGTTAGTGGGTACCTGCACTCAGGTGCAGATACTCATAGAGTTCAGGAAAAGCCTTCTGGTCCTCTGGAGAGGGAGTAACACGTGGTTGTGAAATGCCCCACATGCGTCCTGGGAACAGAACTCAGGCTCTTGACAAAAGCAGCAAGCACTCCTAACCACTGAGCCACCGCTCCAGGCCTGATATTCATATTTCTAATATGGTTTGCAAGCTGTTTTACAGACAACAACCTTCCACATAATATGAGCAGTTGAAGAACATCAAGGCTCTGTTTGTGTGATGGCATATCAGGTAAATCAGCCCAAATACACATCTCCACAGGCTCGGGTAGCCATGAGAATCAGTACATGCAATGGAACAGCAATCTGTCGGAGTGGCCAAATTCTGCTAGGGAGTGGCAAACCCAACATTCTGAGACGTTAGATGGACTTGGTAAAGCAACACATAAGCTGAGTGGGTGATGATCTTATTGAGAGGTGAGTTTTTTACATGTTGGTCAGTAAAGGACACAGTTGAAATACAGATTTAATATGGTATGTTTCATGTCATTTGTCCTTGATTAATTCCACCTATAACTTATGATACATGTTATGCTTTATGTGTCCATAAAATTCTCATTGTATTATTATTATATTATTTCTTGCTTATATATGTGTATATGTAGACAGAAGAATGTAGAAAAGATATGCATTTAAGCCATACTTTCTAATGGCTTAAATAATGATAATTAGCCCTGCTCTGTTACATGGAGATTCAAATTTTCATATGAGACAATTTATTTTCTGCCCTGAAAAAAATCTATAAATATGTCTTGCAACCTAACCTGCTTCCAATAATTTCTCTCCATGTCTCTGTATCTGGAGAGAGAGCATTATCAATATAGCTGACACTCAGAATAGGATCAGCCATCCCCAAGTTCACTATAGTAAGGTTAGGAAATATATATACTTTTACATACCTAATGCAGGGAAATAACCAAGAACTAAAGTAGGAAAAAGCCAAGAGGGTGTGTAATCTACAAATCAAACTCTTTAGAAGACAAACTTTGGAAGAAAGACTGCAGGCCCAGTGAAGCATTAGACATGTGCCTGCTCACAGCAATGGAAGGTTTCCATACGGTGAACCTCTGTCCAATAGGGATGTGAATGGAAGAATCCTTGAAAAGTGGGCTGCTAAGCAGTATTTATGATGACCAGTAGGAGTATGCTAATAGCTAGTCTAAGTCACCTGCTGTCATTGATTTAAAATGATCTCAAACCATTTTTCCTGACCAACAAAGAAACATACATTTTCTTGTCTTTTGTGTTATCTGAAACAATGTCAGGTGTTTGAACTTGGTGCTAACAAGTCTGTATGCACAAGAGGTACTACTGGCCTTCTAATGTTCCTTTTCCATACTTCTGAGTGTCTTTATGGTTTTTTGAGTCGATAAATGTAACTCACAAAACCAGACAGTGTTAGTGGAAGGTATTGAGGCAATGGGATGTGGGGAAGTTGTCATGAATAACTTCCAATTGACTGGCACAATCAATTGAGCAGATAAGTCTTAATGTTTACTGGAACTGGAATATTGAATAAGGACTAGAAAGATTGAATTATGAGAAAGGAGTTCTAGCTTGAAGCCACGTAGACTCTGCTGAGATGTAACGAGAGGGAGCATACCAGGGAACTAGTGCAAAGGAGTGCCCAGAGCAAATATTGATGACAATGACAATGGTGATGGTGATGATGGGAATGGGGAAGGAATGTGGGGAAGATGGTGATAGAAATGGGGATGAGGACAGTGGGGATGACAGCAATGGGAATGGGGATAAGGACTATGGGGATGATGGTGATGGGAATGGGGATGAGGACTATCTGGATGATAGTGATGAGAATGGGGATGAGGACTATGGGGATGATGGTGATGGGAATGGGGATGAGGACTATGGGGATGACGGTGATGGGAATTGGGATGAGGATGTGGGAATAGTGAGGGGAGTGGGAATGAGGACTATGGGGATGATGGGGATGAGGACTATGGGGATAATGATGATGGGAATGGAGATGAGAACAGTGGGGATGATGGTGATGGAAATGGGGATGAGGACAGTGGGGATGACGGTGATGGGAATGGTGTTGAGGACTATGTGGATAATGGTGATGGGGATGAGGACTATGGGGATAATGGGGATGAGGACTATGGGGATAATGGGGATGAGGACTACGGGGATAATAATGATGGGAATGGAGGTGAGGACAGTGGGGATGATGTTGCTGGGAATGGGGATGAGGATGGTGGGAATGATGGGGATGACTACCAAGTTGTTATAAACTTCAATTTGCACAAAGATCTTGGAATCACTCCTGCTACCTTCAGCTATGTATTAAATACTGCCAAAATGTTTCTTGTTCGCTAGCACATGTTTTGGCCCTAAATATAAATGTTAATGTTAATTTTGTTTCATTCCCTGGCATCTCAATCTTCAGCCTTTTTTAATTTCACTTGGATAAACACAGCCAAGTATTTTCTTCCAAAATATATCTACGGTACATCCAAGGGTTTTCCTGCAGACGGATTCCCAGAACACCAAGCAAAAACGAAAAGCTGTAGTATAAACAAAAGCAACATTATTTACAAAAACCCAACTGAAGATTGAAGAGCGGAAGAGTGAGTCAGCCCCACTCCCCAACAACAGGCGTTCTTTGTGGTCAATGTGGTTGTCTTTTCATCGCTGTCAGTTGTTTTTCAGTTTAATGTGCATAAGAATCACCTGGTGGGCTTCCTAAATTGGAGATTCTTGGGACTTACCTCCAGAGAATCTAATTCAGTACCTAAAATGAGTCACCGGAAATTGCTTTTTAAAATGAAGATGTGGATTAGTCTGTTGGAGCACACAGCTGTACATGGGACTCCCAGGACCCTCAGTATCTGTAGATTTCAGCCCTTCCCCTCCTGTTACTGCCTCTACTCACTACTGCTCGCTGGCTGCTCTATTGATAGCCATAGAAAATCGCCCAGGAATGTTTCCAGTTAGGCAGATGCAATGATCAGTTACTTTAGAAGCATTTCGTAACTGCCTACCAGGGGCTTGTGGGGATTGCAGTCTGGCTTTATAGGGTATGTTCATGGCACTGGGTATCAGGACCAGCGTGGACATTGATACCTATGACTACCTTCTGAGGTGCTCAGTCATGGCCTCTTTGAAGCAGGCTCATATACAAAAGATGGTATCGCCCCAGTCTCCTGTGTGCTCTTTCTTACGTCTTAGCAGTAGCGAGATCAGAGGGTGTTGCTGTGGGAGTTACACAGTCAGAGAAATACACTCACTTCTGTTTACAAGCATTGTTCATAGCCTATGTAATCCTGATGCATTAAGGTCTCTGCCCTAAGAGGGATGAAGACCCAACTTTTGAAACACTAAAATAAGATTTAAAAGCATCAAATAAATTGATGAGCAAGCAGACTTAAACACCCTTTCATAATTCAAGTTTTTAATTAGAAAAGTTTCTAGATTATTATTATTACCAAAATTAATGCTTTTTCATCTTGGTTTTATTCTGGGCTCCTTCGTATTGATAACTGAACCTCAGAGCTAATTCCCAAGGCTAGTACCAGCTTTTAGATGAAGGAATTTTGTAGGAACATGAACAGAATGCTCTTGCCTGGGTATATATGTTGTAGGATAATGCTCTTGTACCCTCTAAAGATTTGTCACTTGTATTGGTTTAATAAAACGCTGATTGGCAGGAAGTAGAGAGGGGGCAACCAGGCAAGAAGTAGAGGTGGGCCATCCAGACTAGGAGAATTCTGGGAAGAGGAAAGACACAGATGGAGTCACCACCCAGATTCAGAGGAAGCAAGATGAAAACGCTGCACTGAAAAAGGGTACCAAGACATGTGACCAAACATAGATCAGAATTATGGGTTAATTTAAAGTGTAAGAATGAGTTAATAATAAGCCTGAGCTAAACAGTTTATAATTAATAGATGCCTCTGTGTGTTTCTTTGGGACTGAACAGCTGCAGGACCAGGCAGGACAGAAACTTCCCTTTACATCTTTACACATCCACATCCACACATATTTCAATGGTGTGGATTTTATCAGACTAACCATCATGCCTAGAAAACAATACAAAATTGAGAAAAACCAAATGCATATATATGTATATGTGTGCCTTATAGGTACGTGCCTGGATAGATACACATATATTTATAAAATATTAGATGTTCTATAATATTTGGACAAATAAAAAGACTATAATTTAAAATAAAATATTTTAGAAATACATCAAAAGGTGAGAGAAAGAACTCTTCCTATTAGAAAACACAACTAAAGCATTTACTTTGATTCTAGAAGTATGTTTGCTGCTCATTACTGATGGCTAATTTTATTATTACACTAGAGAAAAAAGCAGTAGTTAGTAACAGCTCCAAGATGGTACAATGACAGAGCAATGGAGTCAAATAGATAAATTTTAAACAGGAAGACATCATAGACCATTGGGCTCTACTTAAATAGACTCCCAAGAACTGATCTCTGCATAGATGCTGTGTTGGGAGTGCATACCACACACACACACACACACATACACACATTCATACATACATGCACATGGACACAAGCCCACACAGGTACATATGTTGTTGTGGGATATTAATACCCTGTGTGAAAATGGATTGCTGTGATTGGCATGACACAAAGCTGAATGGCCAATAGCTAGGCAGAAGGTATAGGCGGGACTTCTAGAGATAGAGAGAAAGAGGAGAATCGAGGTGGGAGAGAGACACTGCACAAGTCAGAAACACTCAAAAGAAAAGAAAGGAAAAAGGCCAAGAGGCAAAAATGTAGATTAATATGAATGGATTAATTTAAATTATAGGAGCTAATGGGACAAGCCTAAGATAAATCCGAGCTTTCATAATTAACAATAAGTCTCCATGACATTATTTGGGAGTTGACAGTACAGAGAAAGACTTGTTACACATACACCTTTTACTATCATAAGAGTTTTCTGAGTAAAATATTTTCATGTGAAACACAGAAAGACATCAAGAAAAGCCAGGAAAGTGTAGAAACAAGGGCACCTTGAAGGATATAGAATGAGTAACTGAAGTGCTACAGGGAGGCTATGGCACAGAAGGATTTGAAGGGAATAGCTGAGAATTTTCAAAATGACAAAAGACCAGAGTCAAAGACTAAAGAAAACCTATGATTCACAAGCAAATTAAAAGAAAACAAAAAGGCAAAGCACATTTGCACATTTGCTATGGTAATATTGCTAAAACAAAGAGACAAAGAAGGAGGTTTGCTGAATGGCCACGGGAAAACACACATTACCTAACAAAGGACAATGCTGAAAGCTAAATTTTCAACTGAAATGACCCAAACATGCAGAAAATGAAATAACAAATTTAACAGGCTGAAAGAAAGCAATTTCCAACCCAGAGTCTTTCACAAAGAATCCTTTGAAAATAAAGACCCTCGCAGAGACTGGGGGTTGGTTGGCAGTAAAATACGAAATCATCAGAGCTCTTCGGGCTCAGAGAATGAAAGCACTCAGAAGCAAAGAGCAGATCGAGAGAGAGTGGGGAAAGTGAGGGGCCAGTTGGAGAACCGGGTGGTTTTGGGTTTTCTCTGTGACAGTCACGGTTTGAAATGGACCTGAAAGCACACGGAGACCTGAAAGGCACAACACTGGTGGTGCCAACAGCTGGGCAGGCATAGCTGGTGAAGACATCATTACTAGAAGCTGTGCAGAGATGCCCAGTCAATCAGAGAACTCTGCTAACATCTTGTGGCAGGGCGCGGATCATGGTCACGGCAACAGTCATGAAAGACGGTGTCTGTACTAAAGTAATAGGACGTGTAGAACAAAAATAGAAATATAAGCATTTTAGTTTAAAAAAATCTAAGATAGAAATAATTTAAGAGGGAGATAAAATGAAGCCACAAAAGCCAATAGTGAATCATGCATAGAATTAAAGTCGAGCATGCCCAGAAATGCTTTCATTGAAAAACAAATGTATTTCAAACAATACCAAATGTACACAGTATAGAAGGCATTCTTTCTGGTGAGGATCCCAAAGCTTCCAAGTGAAGGTGAGCATGCGGCAGCAAACAAGTCAGCAGGGGCCACTGCACTGCTAGGCTGCTGTGGCATGACTGAAGGCCACACAGGCCCAGAAATAAAGAGACAGACCTAGAGAGAAAATGCCAGTTCGATACCAAGATTTAATTCTGACTTTATTTTCAGGTAATAGCCTAATGTTGAATATATAATAAACTAAGAATCTGAAATGAGAAATAGATATCTGTGATCCAATGAGACACTTAACACCCTCTCTCTGCCTTTCAATTGATGAGCACAGTGGAGATTGAGACAGGGTTTCCCATAGGTCATGTTGACCTTGAAGTTTCACTTCTTCTGGTTCTACCTCCCAAGCTCTGGGATTATAGATGGGAGAGTTGGTAGGGAAGGGAAAAGGAGAAAGAAAGGGAAGGGGGGAAGGGAAAGGAGGGAAGGGAGTGGAGGAGAGAGGAGGGGAAGACTAGGAAGGAAAAGAGAAGGGGAGGGGAGGAGTAGAGGGGAGGGAGAGTAGGGGAGGGAAGGGAGTAGGAAAATGGAGAAAGGAAAAGGGAAAGGGGATATAGGAAGGGAAGAAGAAAAGGGAGGGGAGGGAAGGGGGAGAGAGAACATTGGAAAGGTGCTTGCTATTTTTGCACTTCGGACAACACTGTACACAGAGTTGCACCCAGCTAGAAGCATTCCCCCCCCCCCTTTTTCTAATCTGCAGGAAGACTCTACAAAGTTGAGTCCTAAAGTCAAGGGAAATCTGAACCACAGCAGTTACCCTGAAACTGTTCTGAACATAGAAATACTACAAACAAACCAGATTGAACATAAAATAATACTGACACCATTGTTCTTTCTGGACTTTCTGAGCAAAATTGTTTCCTACAGCTATTAAGGTTTTTCAAAACTAAGAAAGTATTGGGAAATGGGGCCTTGGCCTTTAGTACTGGCAACAAGTAATTAACATATGCAAATCAACGAAGACTCATGCTTACAGAACATAAAGGAATTGGGAACATAAGGAAAAGTTATAGACAGTGTGTGTGTGTGTGTGTGTGTGTGTGTGTGTGTGTGTGTGTGTGACAGTCTCACTCTATAGGCTTCGCTAACCTAGAATGGAACTTGTAGCAATCCTTGAGCATCAGCCCTAGGAATTACAGGTGTGAGCCACCACACACTCAGCCCTTCAAAACATAGACATTTTGGCCTCATGAAGACTAGAAGAGAAGAGAATTTTGAATGGTAGAGTGTGTTCTTGTCTCGTGTCGAAAGCTGAAGGTGGAGATATAGATCCTGCGAATCTGGAAATCAAGAGATTGAGGTATAAGGTAAGATGCCAAGAGAAATGATATTGTTGTGTGCAACAGAAAGTAAAGCAGAAGGGTGTGTGTATATGTGTGTGTGTGTATGTTGTATATGTAATAACTTTGGAATCACTTATAGCTCAGAAAAATACAAGCTTAAAATGTATTCTACAGTATAATCACATCAGTTACCACAAGAACAAAAACAGAACCATTCCAAATATCAGGACCCCACAAAAAAGTCAGACATGGAATCATATTGCCAGTGGCATAAGGCTTATAAATATAGACCTGGGACCAAGACACAGTGATCACAGTAGCACTGTAGCAAAAGTGAGCTATGCTCACATGTTAAGTAAAAACAAGTTATTAAGGATCATTACAAAAACCAAAGTTATTAGAAGGTTTCCACATAAAAGGATGCCAAAGTGACACCAGATAAATGCTACTGAGAACAAAGCAGGGAACTCAAAATGCTGTAAGTAGCCTGTGGTAGATGCCAGGCCTAGTGTATGGAAAGATGTTTTGACAGTAGTACACAATATTTAAATGTATAAGAATACTTTAAGCATCCAAAAATAGAAGAAAAGAATAATTAAAAACAGAACTTTAGCTAATGAGAAGAGAACTTGGTGGAATAAACCAGTAGTGCAAAGTTTAAATAAAGTTTTCTCAGTCAGATACATCAGAGTGTTAACCAGCTTTCTGTTACTGTGACAAAATACCTCAGGAGATGAACTTAAATGGAAGAAAGGTTTATTTTGGCTCTCAGTTTCAAAGGTCTCAGTCCATAATACTTGGCAATGTGGGCCTGAAGTAAACAGTGTATCACAATGCAAGCATTTAGTGGGCAACTGCTTGCCTCAGGGTGTAAAGACAGGGAGTAAATAGGGGTGGGATCCAAAGATTCCCTTCAAAAGCATGCCACCAACTACCTAACTTCCTCTCAAGAGACCTTATACCCTAAAGATACCATCACCCCCAGCAACATCAAGGTTGATGACCAAGCCTTCAACAAGTAGACCTTGAGGCCACTTCAGATCCCAATTCCTGCACATGATAAGAAAAATTTCAGCTCCAAAAAACACAATAAAGCAGTTTAAACATCAACATGATCCATTAATATATTTAGCCACTTTTAGCATGCCCTCTGAATTGGCAATAATATTGTCAAAATGAAAGTTCAAACTAAAGTAAAAATGGCACAGTTACACAGTCCAATATAAGGACTGTGTTAATATTATTTGTGGTATTAATGAAACTAAGAAAAATATTGCAAATTCAGATACTAAAAGGAAAGTTGAAAGTAATCATATACAGAGAGAGAGAGGGAGAGAGAGAGAGAGAGAGAGAGAGAGAGAGAGAGAGAGAGAGAGAATGATGGTTTGAATAGGAATGACCCCCATAGACTCAGGTGTTTAAATGTTTGACCCACAAAGAGTAACATGATTAGGAGGTGTGACCTTGTTGGAGTTGGTATGGCCTTGTTGGAAGAAGTATGTCACTGTGGAGGAGGGCATTGAAGTCTTAAATTCAAGCTACACCCAGTGTGATATACAATCTCCTTCTATTGCCTACAGATCAAGATGTAGAACTCTCAGCTCTTTCTCCATGTTTTGTTTGAAGAAATATGGACTTTGGGACTATGGATTAGAAAAGCAGGTTAATAGTTTAAGTGGAGCTTCCAAGTTCCTTAAAGGACATGTGGTACTGAAGGCAATTTGAACTGTAGGTGCCTGGCTTAAGAGGTTTCAGAGAAGACTGTTAGTATGTGGCCTAAAGACCAGTCTTGTGATGTTTTGGTGAAGAATGTGGTTGCTTTTTGTCTTTTTCTGAAAAATCTGCCTGAGGCTAAAGTGAAGAGTTTTGTATTAATTCTGTTGGCAGAAAAAAAATCTCAAAACAGTGTTGACTCTGCTGCATGGTTATCAGCATTCATTCTTATGAAGATCTGTAATGAAAAGGAGCAATCTGGGTAAGAAAAAAAATACAAAATGTACAATTTGAGGAGAAAAATGGCACCAGGAAGTGGAATGGACAAAATCTTATATTCAAAGAGATAAACAGATTAAAGGAAAGCCTGATGTTGAGTGGACTAGAGGGTGTGGAGACTTCTGGGCAAGATCTCACCCAGTTAAACTTCCAACTAGTGAAAAGAAATTAAAGAAAAGCTTAGATTCAGGCATAGTAGTATACGCCTTTGATCCTAGCACTCAGAAAGCAGAGGCTGACAGATCTCTGAGTTTTAGGCCAGCCTGGTTTTCAAGGTGAGATTCAGAACAGTCAAACTTAGACAGTGAAGGAAACCATCAAAAACAGAAAGTTATGAAGATGTAATTGAACAAGGGGCCTTGTTCCAGGCTCAGAAAGAAGCAGAACTTGGCAGCTTTGGCCACATGGTTCTGGCTTTAGAGTAAAGGATAGAAGAAAGAGGTTATGAATCTTCTTCAGTGACTAAGGAGAGTCACTGACGCCAAGCATGTGTCAGTGGTGTCCCTACACGAGGCCCAGAGAGGTCATTTTATGAAGCTGTGAGGTTGAAGCCTGGATTGTGTTGGAGACTCCAATAGGTTAGAGATGCCAGAGTTGTGGGATATCTTCCAAGGAAATTCGATAACAGAAAGTGGAACCAGGCCAAAAGAAAGAAGTGTGTTGCACTCAAAAAAGATAAAAGGACTTGGACATCTGAAGAGCATTTTGACATCAGACATAAAGATGCAGAATTTAGAGTTTGATCAGCTAGGTTTTGATTTTACTTTGGTCCAGTATTTTCTCACCCTGCTCCCTTCCCTATGTTTTGGAATGGTAATGTATATCCTATACCATTATATGTTGGAAGTATGTGATATTTTTTATTTTGATTTCATAGGGGATTACAGTTAAGAAATTGCATGAGTCTCAGAAGAGACTTTGAACTTTGGACTCTTAAATAGGGTTGAGACTATTTAGACTATGGAGACTTTTGAAGTTGGAGTGAATGTATTGCTGCATTATGCTATGGCTACAAGCCTTTCGGGTCCAGTGAGTGGAATGTGGTGGTTTAAATAGGAATAACTTTCATAGACTCATGTGTTTCAATGCTTGGCTCATAGTGAGTGGCTCTGTTAGGAGGTGTGGCCTTGTTGAGATAAGTATGGCCTTGTTGGAGGTAGTGTGTAACTGTGGGGGTGGGCTTTGAGGGCTTATATGCTCAAGTTATGTCCAGTGTGATACAGAGTCTCCTACTGCCTGCAGATCACAATGTAGAACTCTCAGCTCTTCTCCAGCGTCATGTCTTCCTGCACACCCTCCATGACGAAAATGGACTAAACTTCTGAAACTGTAAACCAGCCCCAATTAAATGTTTTCCTTAGAAGTTGCCATGGTCATGGTGTCTCTTCACAGCAATAGAAATCCTAACTAATATTATATACATATACATTTATATTAATATATATGTTAATATATATTAACAAGAATCATAGCAATGGTTATGATCTTAACAGAGCAAATACCTCTGTCATATAGAAACAGGCATCACCTTATCTCAGAGTAAGCATGCTCTTGCTAAGGGCAGGAATCAAAAACAAAGAACTTCTCAACAAAATGTACTACTGCATTGGACATATTTCTCAATTTATGCATAGAAAATCAGATTAGAGGGTTTGAACAAAGACAGTAGACAAGCAACAATGCCTACTTATCTAACCTCAAAGACCCACTTCCTTCAGTAAGTCACAAACTCCTAAGTACCACAACTCATAAAACAGTGCCACCAACCAAGCACCAAGTGTCCAATACATGACATCTACTAGAAGATTCACATTTAAATCACAAAAACATCTTGAAAAAAGTTAAGATTACAACCACACGTTGTGAGGAGGCTGCTTGTCATTTCCCGGATGTCCAGCAGCCTAGACCTGAAATAACCACACAGAAATGGTATTATTTAAATCACTGTTTGGCCCATTAGCTCTAGCTTCTTATTGGCTAACTCTTACATCTTAATTTAACCTATTTCTAGTAATCTGTGTATCGCCATGTGGCTGTGGCTTCCCAACTAAAGTTCCCAGCATCTGTCTCTGGTGGGGCTACATGGCTTCTCTCTGACTCTGCCCTCCTTCTCCCAGCATTCAGCTCAGTTTTCCCCACCTAAGTTCTACCTTATTATAGGCCAAGCCAATTTCTTTATTCATCAACCAATAAAAGCAACACTTAGACAGAAGGACCTCCCACACCAACCACAGACAAGAGCAAGCAAGGCAGCTGCAAAAGTATAGCAAATATAAATATACAACAATGAAAAAGTCAAAGCTATCAAAATCCAAAAATCAAAGAAAACAGAACCCCATCACAGTCTGTGATTGTAAAGGATTTCTCACTACAGCTTAAACAGAACAAAACTATACCCTACACATGTGATACACATGAGAATCTTCATCAATTGTCAAGTGAAATAAAAATGTTGATGAAAAAACCTAATTTTTGAAATTGCTTGTTACCTGTGCTGCTGGTGTTAAAGAGCTAGTGTCTGTAATATTCAAAGAATAGAAATAGATTGATTGTGCAGATTATTTGGGGTGGAGCTAGAAAATTTAAGAAAAACTTAAATTGGTTAAAAAATACATGAAGATAATTCTCAATCATATTCTTTGAAAGAAGATTGAAAAATAAAATGTATCAAGATACCAGTTTTTATATCAAACTAATGACAAAACCTAAGGATTCAGCAAAATCACAGGTCAGGGTGGGTAGAAGTTAGTGCACTGTGTGTTGGGTAGCTTGCCCACTGTGGCAACCATCAGGAACAATTTGCATTATCCACCAAAATCACCTCAATGTCCCTCCTGACACCCTAAATACCACCTTTGAGGATGTATTATAAGTATAATACTTATGATATTGCTTGTGTGGCAGATTACTCACTGAAGCATGATTTTTAAGAGCAGAAGATGAGGGAAAAAAAACACGAAGCTGAAAGAAATGGTCTTTCTTCATGCTGAGGCATGCTCACCAAAGGTGTTGCCAGTGAGGGAATATGCAGGTGCAGAACCCAAACAAAGCATGTTACCATTTTGAGAAAGAAGTAGAGGATAAAGGGGGAGGTAGCTGAACATCTCTTCTTGTGTATGAACATTTCAGGAAGGATTAGGAACATAACACTCTGGTGACTTTCAATATAAGATAAACAGAATACTTTGCTTTTGTTTTGAGTATATGTATGCCGTGCAGTAGTCGGAGTAGATTCTGACTAAAAATGTGTTCATTGCTGATCTGTAATTTAAACTAGGCCAGGAGAGCCACACATTGACTTGTTGAATTTGGCAATGATAGAGAACATTGACAAGTGAGCCCGGAGGATGTTCAGGGATGGACGTGGAGAAAACCAGGTGGTTGTGGGCAGAAGCTGAGTGGGTTCAGGCTTCTGGCTTTTCCTCTAAGTAGTCTAGACTTTTAAACATTGTAACTTCATTGCCTTTTTGCATGACGTGAGCAAATAAAGCTAGCATTCACACAGTAGGACTACTAAAGCCATGAGTCCTTAGTTGAGACTTTACGTTTGCATCGCTTACAGTGAAATGAGCGCCACCCATCACTTTACCCTCTGAAACTGTAGTGTGCACCTCTCAAAGCTGCTGCAGCGCTGTTTTGACTTTTAAAATATTCTAAATCGGAAGGCTTCTTGTTGCTTCCATTTCACAGCAAAAAAAGAAAAATATCAGACATCTGATGTTTGGGATAGAGAATAAAAGTGTCACGAAGTATTATTCTTGAGAAAGCAGGCTCAGTTCAGCTTTTGAAATCTTCCCGGATCTTCTCAGCCTTTTGACAGCTTCTCAGATAACTCAAATGGCCAGTCAGACATGTTGCTGTGGCAAACACCAGGTGGAGAAAATCAAAGGGGAGGGCGGCAGGGGACTTGTTAGTGTGACAGGCTCCGCTCCACACCTGGCAGGCTGGCAGGCGTGCGAGCACACATGCGCACACACCCTCGAGCACACAGATGCAAGTCCACAAGAGCCAGGTACAAAGCAATTCAAGATTTTCTTAATGGTTGGAAACACGAGTGCTTGCTTATTCTAACAAAACAAAGACCATGTAATCCAAGCAATGGGGAAAATAAAATTACAATATTGAATCACTCCGTGGACCCATGGTCAGTCTCTCTTTAAATGACAATGGAAAATGAATATAGCGGATTGGGAGCCTTTAACATGAATATCTCCATTGTGCTCTTTAAACTGGACTTTGATTTGCCCTACTCTTTGTTTTTCAATAAAAAAAAAAGTATGACAAAATTTCAGTCTCTTTAATTGACGTGTCAAGAGCTTTACGGTGCAGACTGCTGAATCTCGGCTAGTGTTAGAGATTAGACCCAGGGCCCTGATTGTGTGCCACTGCCAGTTCTTATTTTTAAATATTATTAAATGGCTCACTTTAAGAGGTCTCATGATAGGAATCAGAAGAGATATTTTTAAGGAGAAAACTACTTCTGAAGATATTATTGCTTGGCAAAGCTGCAGGACAGCCAAGATTGTCATTTTGAAAGTGGAGTTTATAAAGCATCTTCAGCCGCAGTCCCGACCAGCTGAGCATCCCACCCTCCAATCCCGCGCCAGCTGGCTCGCGCGGCCACAGACTTTCTTGCACTCTTTGGCAAGTGGTCAAATACAACATACATTGTGAGCAGCTGGATTAACCTAACAGCTCTTACGAGAGCTTTCATCTGTTTTACAGAGATACAAGTCTCCAATTTAATTATAGTCTAACTGGAAAACACATACACCTCTTCCTGATCAATAGGATTACAGCAGAAACATGTAAGTCAGAGTCGAAAAGCAAGCTCTTAAAAAGAGTGAGTTCTCATACATTTATCATTCCTTTTGTACATATATATTTGTTTAATTTTTTTTTTACTTAACTCGTTGGATGTCTTTTCATTAAAGTAAGATTCAAAAGTCACAACATGACACAGAATTAGACACTCCTGTAATGAAACATTGAAATTCTTAGTTTAGAATGCCGTTGGTTTTTTTTTTTTTCGCTGTTTTTCATTTTTTTTTCTTCTGTCTGAGTTTATAATCAAAACAGTATTGGACTTTTTAAAAATTTCACAGTCACCACGATGATGGTATTTGCAATGTTCTAAATGAGAACCATATGCTCTTCCCCAACCTATTTAACAGTGGTGGCCAGATGTTTGAACAAATTATGAAAGACAGCTCTCCCAGCTTATCCTAACAGTTAAGCCTGATGCTGGCCACTCACTCGCTCTCACAATCTGTCCTCACCTCAACTAACAGGGAAAAAATGTCTGCCTTTAGCAATCTATGTATCTTGGACTTGCTTCTTTTTTTTTTTTTTACCCAATTTCAAATGCTGACAAACATTCTGTGAAATGAAAAATGTACCTCTAAATATATAGTCATAGGAACACATGAAAGGAATTCTGGAACCTAAAAAGCTAAGGTGAGCAGATCATGAGTTCAAGGCCAGCTTGGGCTACACAGAGTGTTCCAGACAAGCCTGGGCTATAAGACCCTGTCTCAATAAATGAATAAATAAATAAAACAAATAAACAATGACAACAGAAATTTCAATGGTAATTGATTCTTTAAAAACATATAAACTATTATAATATGGTTGTTGTACATTGTGTAGAAGCTCATCCTATGTAATGGGCATAACATTAAATGAAGGAGGACTATGACAAGCTAACAACACACTTGAATAAAATTATACAAAACAATATGGAGATCCAACATGCAAATAAGTTAGGATGGAACACTAAAAATTTACAAAGGAAAGAGAAATGGGGGTGGGGAGAATGAATGAATAAAGGTACCAATAGCAAACAAGTGGGGGCATGGTAAGTTTAAACCTAGCCACATGTGTCTCTGCGTTAAATGTAAATAGTCAAAAACTGCAGTTAAAAAGCAGAGACTGGGGCTGGTAGATTCCTCAGTGGATAAAGTGCTTGTCGCAGTATGAGGCTCAAAGTTCCCATCCCCAAAACCTACATAAATGCTAGGGGATCATGAAGTCCTGCTGATAATTTTTGCACTGGGAAGGAAGAATCTGGGATCCTTAGAGCAAGCTGTCCAGCTAGACCAGCCGTGTTAATGAGCTCTGGGTTCAGTTGGGGCCCTACATCAATGAACAAGGATCTTTTAGAGACTCTTGATATCAGTCTTGGGCCTCCATGTGCACACGTATCACTGAACATTCAGCTTCATTATCAGGTAATTTGCTGATCGGATCAACAATGTGTAAGCAAGGAGACCCCAACATAAGGGCATTTCCATGTGATGCTCATCAAGATAGACCACACAGTGAGCACACAACCAATCCTTAATAAGCAAATGGATCCTAACTGCACAGCTGATGTTCTCTGGTGAAAATGGCATAAAATAAAAGACAAAGGACCAAAGGAGTCCAGATAAATTCAAAACTGATTGGAAACTAAGGAGAACCTTTCTAAGTTGCTCAAATGCAAAGCAAGAAACAGAGAAAGTAAGAGTGCCTATGAACAGTCAAAGTCAAGGCTGAAGAAACAGCTCAGGGGGTGGTATGAGAACCTGATTTCATCCTCCAGCAACCTGTTTAAATCAGGCCTGGCTGTTCATTCCTGTAACCTCAACACTGATGGACAGAGATCACCGTAGATCCAGAAAGCCTAGCAGGCTCAGTGAAGAGCCCTACCTCAGGGCAAAAAGGCAGGGAGAGCTATAGAGGAAGACACCCGATATCCTCCTCTGCCCTCCATGTGTGTGCACATGGGCACATACACCTGCACACTCACGTGCATGACCTCATCCCCGCAACACACACAAACTCAAAAAAAAAAATAGCAAAAGCAAAAATAACAAAATCTGTGTGATGCTGCTAAGTGTGCTCCTATGGGGAAAGATCTAACATCAAGCTCAGTGCTTTTACCTTCAGGACTTAGAAGTAGAGCAATATAAACACAAATAAAGAGGAAGAGATTATAAACCCAACATTAAAACAACAGGAAAACCAGCTATAGTCACAAAAAGGGCCAATAAAAACCAATGCAGCCAACCAGAAAAACAGAAGAGCTGAAATGAATTATTAATATCATAAACATTTATGTCAGCAAACTTGACAACTGGGATGAAATAAACAAATGGCTTGAAAGGCGGGACTACTTTAACTGACAGAAGGAAAGCCAGAGATCTAAATAGGCTTATCTCCACTAAAAGAAATAAATGTGACAGTATAAAAACATGTGTAAAAAAAAAAAAAGTCTAGCACTAAATAGTAACATAAGCAAAGGAAAGATACTTCTAGCAACCAAAATAAAGTGATACTGTAGGACACACAACACACACACACACACACACACACACACACACACACTTACACCTCTAAGTACTTAAAGGGGCAAGAACCTTCCAGAGCATTTGGAAACTGCAGGAAAAGGCCCTCTCAAACACAGGCCAAGAATGAAGAGACGAGCCCTTGTGGCTACCACTTAACACCCTACGTAAAGGCCCCTAAAGAGAGCAATGGAGAGATGATTTAGTGTTAAGAAGACTTGTTGCTATTGCAGAGGATATAGGTTTGATTCCCAGGACCCACAGGGTGGTTCACAACCATTTGTAATCCAGTTCCAGGAGGAATCAATACCCTCTTCTGATCCCCTCTGGCCCTGAGCATGCATGCACAAAACACTGACTCATAAAGTGAATAAATTTAATATTTAAATTTTTTAAGAAAGAGATAACAAGGGGAGACCCCATCATGGACTGGTCAAGGTGTGAGAAGTCAAAGGTTAGACCTTCCACAATGTTGAGACACTGAGTAAGGGATATTTTAACAACCAACAAACATCAGAATGATAAAGGTCCCAAATCTGCCTGAATTCCTAATTGTCAAAAAAATTCAGTGAGGTTTAGACAAGGTGCCCAAGGGCCCCAGCACACATGCAGAAAGACACCAGACAGGAACTCACTCTCCGGAGGTGGTGCACGGCTAATAACTGTGTTCTGGGGTTTAAGCAGAACCTGTATGTATTTCATGGCCCACAAAACAGACAGAGGAACCTGACGACCCAATTCAGCAGACAGAGCGTGAACACAGCAGATGTCTTTATGTGACAAGGAAACCATGGAGTAGAGTCTCACAGACATGAGAAGAACCCTATCCACATTTACTGCTGACCAGCAACGACCAATCACTGACCGACTGACAGACCCCACGGGGATCAAGCCAAAGCTCAGCAGGTGGGGGCTAGAGAAATAGATGTGGTATGAAGTGTGCAATGACAGCAGAAATCATCTGAATCCAGAGCTTGGAGAAGCCAAACAAACAAAAGACACCACGACTCCTAATTGTAAGTCATGCAATAAGCGGGTGAAGCAGGGAAGTTAAGATCTGGTCCAGATGGGCTCAGAGACACTGGACAGTGCATATCCACATCCCCACAAGTAAAAGAAAGGAGCTGGAGTAAGACCTACCACTTGACATTATGACAGGCAAGATTGGGAAGAGAGAAACGCACACTCTCGAAGGCAGAAACTGTCCACTGACAGATTTTTAACTGAAGAAGTGAACAGATCTTCAGAAACCATTAACATTAACTTTTCAGAAAATGTAAACTGGGGAAAGAAACAGGAAATTGAAACAGGAGAACAAAAGGAAAAGTATTGAAAACATTCGTAAAACCAAAATGACTTCCTACACACAGGGGAGCAGCTTGTAGCCTCCTAGTAGTAAGCACAGAGGAGGAAGATGTGGAAGTGTCACCATGGAAACGGTACAAAAAATATTGTCCAAAATCCCATATTCAGCCACAGTTTACTTCACCAATAAATGTTATTTAATTAAAACATTTCCAGATAGCAGATTCATGTTATGAGAAACGCTAAAATAAGTTCTTTGAACTGAACTGGAAAATATATCAGCAACACAACTTTTGGGGAAGAAATGTGTGACATTGAAAATTGTGCAAGAGATTATGACAACTTCAGAAATTTTTGTGTATATAAACCAATAATAATTGAAGAAACTCTTACAAATTTGAGGGTGGGGGAGGAACTTGGAGGAGTTTGAGGGGGAGGGAAAGGTAGAAATGAAGTAAATATAGTAATCATGTAAGAAATTCTAAAACAACAAAAAAGCTTATTTGAAAATTGTCATGAATAAAACAAAAGTAATACTATATAATATATATGTAGTATATATAACACTGAAAACTGGGATTGTAGCAAATAAAAATACCAAGTTCTACAAAATTCTAATATTTTAACTAAAGTACTGTTTGAAAAAAATAAAGTGTGCTAAAAACAGGAAGTAGCCCTTTTAAATATTAAGTCGTTTCAGGTTGGTTAAATACACCAACAACCAGTTTCATAATAATTACAAGAGATATAAGATCATACAAAGAGAAACTAAGAAAAGAGATTCCCCACAATATTAGTAGAAATGACACTGAATGAATATCCTATGGTAGTGCTAAACTAAGGTGACCTAAGGAAATGACTGACACAAAGAAATTTTAACGCATGGATGACTCTAAAAGCCAAACAGAACAACACAGAGAGTGGGCAGGTAGAGGTCTAATACGGGCTAAAGGGCAAGTCTCCATAGATTTTTAAAAAGAAAGAAAATGGGAGGAAGAAGAGAGGAGGGAGAGATCTTACAATGGACTCTGGGTTACAAAGGACTAACATCAACTATGAAATGAGCAATGTTGATTCTAGAAAACACCTGCTAATCTATACAAGTAATGTCATGAATCTGGGAACTGCCAAGGAGGACAAGAGAGGGTGTGGGGCACCGATGGTCCTGCATCTTCATTTTCATGTAGTTTCTCTGATATAAATATTCACAAAAACTCGTTAAGTGTAATTAAAATTTGACTATGTCTCAATCAAAATTTAAAAAAAAAATAGAGCTATGAGTAGTCTCTTGGTTCCAGAACTCTCATTGCCTAAAGGTATTTAATTATCAGACATCCTGATGTCAGTTGGGAGTCCACATGATTGTATTCTAAGGGGTAAGGATAAACTGGCACTATACCATGCCCACAGAGACTGACTTCCATCCTTGAGAGTGGAAGTGATTTTTTTCTGGCAAAAATTCAAGAAAACAACTAAGGAAGATATCACCAACATCTCTGAAATTTTTTCATATACAATGCTCAGTATTTGGAAAAAAAGAAAAGAAAAAAAGAAAGAAAGAAAAAGGAAAAATATTATAGTAAGTGCCAATGTTAGAGGAGAAAAACAGTGTCTCAAAAGACCAGTGACTGGTATTACTGTCATTCAATGTAAATTTTAAATTTTAATGTGTTGAGGCAGGGAGATGGCTCATTGGCTAAGAGCACTTCCAGCTCTTGCAGAGGACATCAGGTTTGGTTCACAGCACCCATATAGTGTGGTTAATGATCAATTGAAATTTCTGTTCCAGGGCATCTGATGCCCTCCTCTGGCCTCTTTTGACTCCTGTAGGCACACAGTGCACATAAACTAATACAAACACACATATGCCTAAATTAAATAAATGTCAAGCTTTGGGAATAAATTAAAAATAGGGTAACAGAGTCACAGAATATAAATGACTGAATGTAGACCATCACCAGAGAACTGGATTCTGAATTTCTCCTCATAAGAATATAAAAAATAGCCAAAAGGTACAGCAAGGATAGTGAGCGTGATGACAGGTTAGACACAGCAGGGAAGGGAAACATGGTGTGAATAGCTGGAAGAAACAATACTCAGTGCAGTATATGTTAAATATATGTATATATACATATATATACACACATATATGTATGTATGCATGTATACACACACACACACACAAACAGAAGACGAATAAAGTGAAGCATGATAAAAATGCCTAACCAGAGAGAACAGAGAAGAAGTAAGAGTTGAGAAGAATGTGAGTCAAATATGCACCAAGTTTGATAAAGGCCGCTGTCATGAGACGGACAGCATTCTAACATGACTCCCAGCTCTGCCACCTCGGGAATTCAAGCTTTGTAGAATCCTTCCTGAATGCCGATGGCCATGTTTATATCATTGTTGAACTTGGCTTTGGAGTCAAGTTTCATGATGACTATGGACTAGGACAAGATGGGTATTGGTGCATGCGTTTTGACAAATTGTACCTGATCACATCAACATTCAAATCATAGGACATTGCCACCACTCCAGAACCACTGGGTCTCTTGCAAGCTATCCATTTGGAAGCAGGTCCCTCCCATAATCCTTGTCTTTTTTTTAAATCTACCTTTCAAATGCATATTTAAGATTTCTGTGTACTCCATGCATTGGCTCCACTGTCATTGAGAAATGGTTGCTTTTATCCATCATGACTTATATAGCGTATCTGATTCTTAAATCTACTCGTTCTGTTATCAGTTTAGCTACAGAAGCTGCCTTTCACATATGTAGTACTTAAGCTAGTTCAGTACTAAGAACTTTCAACCTTCGTGGAGTTTTGTTTTTATTTAGTGGATTTCTGGCACAGTACAAAGATAAGCCTGTTAATGTCACTCCATATAGCAATTCAGTTTTATTTCATATATATTAAATTTACATTAAGTGAAATGAATGATTTTTTTCCATTTCTAGAGATTGAACTCGGGTCCTTGTGAATGCTGAGCAGACAGTCCGCCACTACACCACGTGCTTAGCTCTGGGTTTTCCGAGACAGCATCTCACTGTGTAGCCACGGTTGACTAGACCTCCTAGGTGGTTATGGTGACTTTACAGTCTCCCTGCTCTTGACTCATGGATGACAGAGTTCCAAATTGCAGACCTGTGCCCACATTCCTATCTGGTTTGGTTATTTGGGCTTTGTGTTTCCCTTCTTTTTTAGAATAAAAATCTTTAAAGTTACTAGTGTTTTATTCCGAGTAACTACATCCTACTCCTCTGGGGTTTTGGACTAGTTTCCCCTGGGCATGCAACATGGGCTTCTCAGTTTACAACTGCCTATACTGTTCACCTGCCACATAGAAACTTTGCAATTACACTACTTCCAGTACCATATTCCTGCTCTTGAGCTGTTTCTGTCTTTCATTTTAATTTTGATATATTTTTTTAAATCATATAGTAGTTGTGTTTGTCGAACTTATTGTTTTAAAGTTTTATTCAGTTTCAGGTTTATGTGTTTTGCCTATGTACCAGATGCATGCAGTACCTGAGGAGGCCAGAGGAGGGCACTGAAACTGGAGTTACAGATGGAGCCACCAAGTGGGTGCTGGGAAGCAAGGCCGGGTTCTCTGCAAGGGCTCTTAGCCACTGAGTCATCTCTCCAGGGCCTCCTCCACTCTGTGTTTGTTTATTCTATGAATTCGTCTAGAATAAACTTAAAGCTGTGGCAAATGCAGTATGGATCTATCCTTACTGGCTTTGAATTTTTCAGTGGGAAGTCCTCAAGTACAATTGTGTTTACAATCCTGTCATTCTAGAACTCAGTCTGGGAATCTGCTTGATCTCCTGTCACAGCCGCTGAGGTTTTCCATTTTTCTTTCTTTCTTTTCGACTTTTAGTCTTCATTTCTTCGATCTTGCATTTTCAATTATTTCTATTCTATATCACTAAGGTCACTCATCTTTAAGTCTATAATCAAAGTACCAACTTCCTGATAACTCAATTAAGGGAATGTCTGCTTCTGATATTGTATTTTCACCTAGTGACTCTGCAAGCCTTTCTTCATGCTTTTTGTTTTTCTTATGGCCATGTTCATGATTCCCTTCAACTCAGTTCCTTGATGCTGAGATCAGGAATAGTTGCAGAGGTAGCTCATCTTCTATCTCCTGTGCCCTCTAGAGTTAAATTTCTAATAACCGGCTTCTCTCCTGGTTATCTAGTCAGACCTTCCTTGGTAGTTTTTCCTCAGATGGTCGGTATTATGGATGGTATGTGATGCTTGACAGATTTTGTTGTATTATCTCAAATAGTATTTACTTTTCCTTAGTATGTAAATAAATTATTTAGAGCAAGTTAGATTAATTTAAGATTTTCATTAAGCTTTTAGGGTTAGGATTAGAGCAGACTTCAGTCTATAGCTAATGTAGTCACCCAGGAAAAACACCAGACTCCAAAGTGTTGTCTACTCCGTCCACTCTGTAGTAGGAGAAGCCAGCCATATCCTGCCACCCGGATAGCTTAACCCCCGAAATAACCACATGGATATTGTATTAATTAAATCACTACCTGGCCCATTATGTCTAGCCTTTTCTTGGCTAACTCTCACATCTTGATTCAACCCATTTCTAATAATCTATATGTCACCATGAGGTCATGGCTTACTGGGAAAGATTCAGCATGTATGACGCTGGCAACTCCAAGGCAGCTCTCTCTGACTCTGCCTTCTTTCTCCCAGCATTCAGTTCTGTCTACTCCGCCTACCTAATTATCTGCCCTATCAAAAGGCCAAGGCAGTTTCTTTATTTGACCAATGAAAGCAACACATAGAAAGAAGAACCTCCTACACCACCAAAGAAGCAGCCTTTGTCCTGTGTTATAGTGTGTTCTCACCCTGGTGGGCATAGAAACTGCTCTCAACTTTGTGTGAATGCTGGGGAAGTTCTTTTATGTCCTTGGGAAGTTGTCACTTGGTCAGAGATTCAGGCTTCCCTTTCTGGATCTTTCTGACCTCCACCCCTGTCTATTTTCTTTGTGTTACCACTCCCTGTCCACTGTAGGAGTGGGGCTTCCCTGGATTCCCATCCCGGTCCCCTCTGCTCAGACAGAACCCCACACTCCCTTAGTATTTTCCTTTCACTCTGTGGTCCAGAAGCTGTCTCCAGGCTTTAGGTAACAGCATTGTGGGTTTCTTTATTTTCTTCTTCTTTGGTCCAGTTTATACTTAAGTTGTGAGTGTGTGGTTGGAAGAGGCTGTTAATTCCAAGTTCTCTCACTATGTCTTTATTGAAACTTACTTGAATCCATTTTAAAGTAATAAAACTACAATTCTAAAACCACAAACATTCTATAATTTGGTCTCCACGATTCCATGCAATCTCCATTCATTTGTAGATTCTTGCATTTTCCTTTGTGTTTCTGAAACATAATATTATGCTTTGCTGATGGTAACAGCATAGGCACATCCATTAATGCACTGACCTGGGGCATCATATTTATTTGGAACTAAGAACCATGTTGAAGTTAAGCTATGCACCATTAAATTCCTGCAGACTCACTTTTACAGCTGCAACGTGTATCCCACATACGAGCTTTATAGAGAGCCATCATCCCAAAAGCAAAGCTGGAAAAGCAAAGGAATGAGAGGCAAGGAACACCAGAAAAGCTAATAGGGTCAGAACGTGGCAGAATCACATGAGATAAAACACAGCACATGTGCTTTCTGTTCTGAGTGGTTTTCCACATCCTGTGTGTTCTGTACCATGGAGGTGACAGGACCACCCTCTAGTGGGATAAAGAAGCATGCCAGTTAGCCAAATCCAGTCTGCTTTGCCTTCAGAGGAAGGGAATCAAACCGTAGACAGAAATGTTCTTCTTTGTTTTCCTTAAGAAATTTCACTTTGAAATATAGTCATTGCTACAGTGTAAAAACATCTTAAAGTCATTTTCCAAAATCATTAGTGTTTCATTTTTATAATCTTGATAAAATAGACAGGACACAGATTCAAAATCCTACTTAGAGATATTGAAGCCAAGGTTTGAACGCCTACTACCTACGTCAACTCCATAAGCAAGTAATGTGATTGGAGCTTGCAGGATTGCTTTAGCAATCCTTGCCTCATGACAGTAATGGTAAGAATTGTTACAGCACATGGCTCCTGTGTCTCTAATAACCATCCTCTTGCAGACTTCCTGTTTTCATTGGTAAAGCTTGTTGCTAGTAGTTAAGAAGATGGTTTGAGAGAAATATTAAATCCTAATTTTCTATGTTATTTACATTTCAAATTAACAAAATTTAACACAGTCAAATGACTTAGATAAGCTCTTTGATGATAAAAATGCCAAGAGAATTTGGAAAATATCTTTAAATTAAAAAAGAAAAAGAAAACAGCATCCCACCTTTTCTGAACAATGCCTTATTTCCAGTAAGCTTTAGAAAGATTCTATTTTGTGTGCCTTGGGGAAATTCCTCAATGCCTGTTTGCTTTCATGGTGTAAATTTACTCAGAGATCACCCCCCCCCCATTTTTTTTGTTTTGCCAAAGAAGCCTTTGGGCCCAATTGTTCCATGTGGCTTTTTTTATTTTAGTGGCTAAGATAGATATTAGGACTAAGCCAATCATCTAACTTCTAATTTTATCTCATCACCTCAAAGACATATTTTTACACCTGTTACCTAACAGGCACTTAGAGGGAAGAGCAGTGTGGCTTAGTGGTTATATGCTTGGCTGGAGGACTAAAGAACTTACCTCTCGACTCTTATCACTTGAGCTGACTCCATGTCACTGGGTGAACACTTGAGCCCCACACAGATACATTTTCAATAGGAAAACCAGAAGCACTTCATCAGAGGTGAGAGGGTAGCATTACCAGAATAGAGCCTTGAATACTTTATTTTGAAATTTTATAACCAATGGTAGAGGTTTGACAGCAATCGTTAAGTGAGTGTGCCCTCGAGCAAGCAAGAGGCACATTTTCTCACTGGTCTTGGCTTCCTCGCACAAGCCAGTGACTCCAAAGACTTGATGAATTTCAGAAAACAACCTAGTTCCTAAAGAAGGCTGAAGATATCAACTTTATTCTACTTTTGACTGAATCCGTGATGATTTCTAGATGGTGGGATCCTAATATATTTTTATTCAATCTAAAATGCTAGCAGGTTTGGAGAGAAAGGGCAGAATAACACATTTTTATTTCTGCCCAGTAGTCACCCCAAAATATATTGGAAAATTTTTAAAGAAATAAGACATAGATCATAATTTATCTGCACTAGAAATAGAATAAGAGCCAAGTTCATACTTTTAATTCCAGAAGATATTAATCATTAATAGAATAATTTGAACCAAGTTGAGAAAGAACATTGTGAACTTGTGAAATAACTATTTTTGAACAAAATAAACATAATGAGTATAGAAAGTTGAGACAGACATTGTGTTTTCAAAAGTATTTTATATTATAAAATTTTCACTTATGGAAAATCATAGAAAAATATACTCCCTGTATGGGATATAAGACAATGTAATGACATAAAAAGAAGTGGCATTTCTAAACAACAAAATTACAGAGAAGAAAATATCAACACATCAACCATGAGCAAAACTGATCTTGGGGAAAATAAAATTAATAATGAGGAGACCTGAGGCAATCAGAACATTAAAAAATGCTGAAAACTCATCCATAAATAGATTTTTTTAAAACTCAACTTCAAAGAAAGTAAAGGATTCTAAAAGTCCTTCTCCAAAAATGATGTATGTATGGTCATAGAAGGATGTTCCAACATAGTCATTATGGACACATAATCAAAACCACAGGAAAACTCCTCTTCACACACATTAGGATGCTAAAATAAAAAAGACAATTGCAGATGAGAACATGGGAAATTTGAAGTCCTTATACATTGCCTATCAGGCCAAAGGTCTAGGACAATAATAGCTTTGAAAAACAGGAGGGCTGAAAACATACAAACCTATAAAACACATGCATGCAAGGTTACAGAAATGTAATTAAGAAGAAGTGGAATAAGAGGAAGCAAGCCAAGTGCCAATAAATGATGAATGTATGTATATGTGTGTATACATACATACATGCATACATGTATGTATGCGTGTGTTCTTAAGTATAACCTGCTCAGTCTGTAGAGTGTTACTTGTATGTATATATCCAGGGCTGACAATTGGCACTGGACAACCATTTTGTGTGCTCTTCTACTGGAAAGACCACCTCTCCTGATTGCAGCTCTCCTCAGTTGTTTATTGTTCTTTGTGTAGGGGTGAGGCCTTATGGGATTTCCCTGTCTACTTTGGCATGTCCATTGGTGTCATCCTTGCTCAACCCATGTATGAGTAGTCATATTAGTGAGAATTTATGGGTATAACTTTCTGATATTACTAGGAAACTCAGTTTCCCAGGAAACACTCTGATCCTTTGACTCTTAGATTTTTCTGGCCCCTCTTCCACAATGTTCTCTGGGTGTTAGATGGGACAGTGTTTTGTAAATGTGTCCATTGGAACCAGAACTCTAAACTCTGACTATGGTTTTCCATAGTAGTTTCTGTCTGTCACAAAAAGGAGTTTCCTTGATGTGGAGTGAAGATTACATTTATCTTTGGGTATTAGGGGAAATATTTATAGAATATGGTTAAGGATTATGCTGGTTTAGTAAATTAAAGGTTGTAGATTCTTTTCCAATATCCATGACTTCACTAGCATTGAGTAGTTAATTGCATTTTCAGCACCAAGCATGGTTTCCTTGTGGTTGAGTGGCTCTAGTCCAACTAGAGAGGTGTTGGTTACCACAAAAGTTAGTATGCCACTACTGTGCCCTTATGATTATCAAGCCATGCTCATCATTGATGTCATTCATAGGCAACATAACTGGGTAGGACGGTTGGTTGCCTCCTTCCTTTGGAAGCTTACATGATACCTTCTAGTACCATTAAACCTAGTCCCCAGAGAGGGAGAATTCATGTCAGTTCCATCTCAGGGGTCTATGAACCCTGTTTCTGAAGTGTATAATATATCCAGCAATATGAACTTAACTTCTGCCTCTGGGGTAAAAGCAAGGGCAATAACAAGAAACTGCATGTTTTGGGGTCTCTAGAATCGGCCTGGCAAACAATTTTAAAGAGGGCTTCTTATATTCCACACTTTCTTCATCCATCACTCAGCAGTAAAAAACAATGACTTCTCGAATTTTGCGTGCAAATGGATGGAAATAGAAAACACTATCCTGAGTGAGGTATCCCAGACTCAAAAAGAGGAACATGGGATGTACTCACTCATAATCGGTTTCTAGCCATAAAATAAAAGACATTAAGCATATAATGTGTGATCCTATAGAAGCTAAATAAGAAAGTAAACCCAAAGAAAATCATATAGTCATCCGCATGGAGAGGGGGAAGTAGACAAGATTCCAGGGCAAAAACTGGGAACTTGCGGGTGAGGTGGCATGGGGCAAAGGGGAAATGGGATGAGAAATATGAGAAGGGGAGGATGGGAGGAGCTCGGAGGATTGGGATGGTTGGGATATAGGAAGGATGGATACGGGAGCAGCGAAGTATATATCCTATCTAAGGGAGCCATCTTAGGGTTGGCAAGAGACTTGACTCTTGAGGGGTTCGCAGGTGTCCAGGAAGATGTCCCCAGCTGGTACCTTGGGCAACTAAGGAGAGGGAACCTGAAATGACCCTATCCTATACTGATGAATATCTTGCATATCACCTTAGAACCTTCATCTGGCGATGGATCGAGGTAGAGACAGAGTCTCAATTTGGAGCAACGGTCTGAGCTCTTAAGGTCCAAATGAGGAGCAGAAGGAGGGAGAACATGAGCAAAAAATCAGGACCACGAGGGATGCACCCACCCACTGTGACAGTGGAACTGATTTATTGGGAGCCCACCAAGGCCAGCTGGTCTGGGACTGAATAAGCATGGGTTGATTCCGGACTCTCTGAGCATGGCGGTCAATGAAGACTGATGAGAAGCCAAGGACAATGGCACTAGGTTTCGATCCTAATACATGAACTGGCTTTGTGGGAGCTTAGCCTGTTTGGACGCTCACCTTTCTGGACGTAGATAGAAGGACCTTGGTCTTCCCGCAGGGCAGGGAATTTGGACTGCTCTTCAGTATCGAGAGGGAGGGGGAATGGAGTGGGGGGAGGAGAAGAGGAGTGGGGATAGGGGGAGGGAAGTGGGGGGAGGGCAATATTTGGGAGGAGGGGAGGGAAATGGGAAATGGGGAGCAGGTGGAAATTTTAATTAAAAAAGAATAAAAATAAATAAATAAAAAAAAAAAAAGAGGGCTTCTTATGTCTATTATTGAGGTTTCTGTTAGGTGGTCTTTGGTTCTTGGCTGCAACACTATCAGCCAGATAAGAAAAGTTCATTAAAACTATATATGTATATAATATGCAAGGGATTATATATATATTTTTTTTTCTTGTTTTAGGTAAGGAGTTGATAGTATAATTCCTGTGACTTTTTCAAACAACCCTGGTGTGGGACAATTCTGTATTCTGTCAATTATGTTTTAAATAAATGCTGATTGGCCAATAGTCAGGCAGGAAGTATAGGCAAAACAACCAGACAGGAAGTAGAGGCGGGGCAATGAGAACAGGAGAATTCTGGGAAGGAGGAAGCCCATTCCTCGCAGTCCTGTCCAGACACCGAAGAAGGAAGATGTAACCTACCCCACTGAAAAAGGTACCAAGCCATGTGGCTAACATAGATAAGAATAATGGGTTAATATAAGTTATAGGAGCCTGAGCTAATGGGCCAATCAGTTTATAACTTATGGAGACCTCTGTGTGATTTTCTTAGGGACCTAAAGACTGTGGGAACCAGGTAGGGCAGAAAACCCAACAAGCAGGACCTCATGTTACACATCCCTACTGTTTTTACTCACCTCCCCCTACTCCCTAACAAGTACTCCTTTCCCCATTTCCCTGATCAGATAAGTTATACCCCTGCTATTTCCCTCTCTATTGCTCCCCAAACTCCAGATCCTGGCAATGGTCCTATTTTGCTTTCTTGGTTCTTACAGTTACTACAGGCTATGTACTCACATCTGAAGATTTGGAGCTAAGCGTCTCCAATGAGAAAAAAATGATGGTTGTCTTTCTGTGTCTTGACTACCTCACTCAATGTGATCTTTTCTAGTTCCAGCCATTTACCTTCAATCTTCATGATGTCATTTTCTGTGGAGGTGGATAGTGTTCATAGTGTGTATATATGCACCACATTTTCATTATCCATTCATTGGTTACAGGCTATTTAGGCTGCTTCCTTGTCCCAGGTACTGTGAGTAATCTGTGAAGTAGCATACTGAGTCCTTTGAGCACATCCCAAGGAGTGGTGTATCTGAGTCCTATGGTAGACTCTCTTTTAGTTTTTTGAGAATTCTCACACTGATTTCCATAATGGATGTACTAGTTTACAACCACCAACAGTGAATCTTTCCCTGTATTCTTTCCAGAATTTGTTGTCAGTCATTCACAGTTCTTTGTGAATATGTACTTTGATGGTAATTCAGGGCCCCACCCTTGGAACATGACGGCCATCTTCAAGACCCTGTGAGTCAAGAATGGAACAAGATATGGGCAAAAACAATGTCATATTCTATCCTGTGGTTCTTTTGGTTGCCTTTTTGTGGTTCAGAAATAAATCAGATACTATAAACATTTTATTGTTTTTCAGAGTTCAAAACCAGTTGGCTTTGACTCTTTCTGCACAATTTTTTACATGTTCATGGAGGTGTGGTCATACTTATTTTACAGAAGAGTAATAAGCTCATATGCACTAAGAGACTAAATAAGGATCCAGGGCTCTAGAGATTTTGTTCAATTGACTTCTGTGAAATATCTAAGAAATAAATTATTCTAAACATATTTAATATGACTTATTTATTTCATGTTCGCTTTTACTAAGGTCTTTAAATAATGTCAGAACACACGCAACAAAGCTCATCATGTGAGTGTAACAATGACTCAGTATAGGATACTCCACCCAAACCATTGTCTACACCCGTAGGCCATGTTAGAAGAAATCACTCAGTTGATACAGCTAGTACCCAATGTGTCAAACTTAGCGGACTCACTCTTAATAAATCTGTATACTTACCCAGTAAGTTATAAAATCATAAAGTATAATCTTCAGGTACCAAAAACAAAGAGAAAACTTCTGGTCTAAGAATAAAGAAACAAGCAATTGATCCAGTGTTGCAAAGGAGTGCTTCATAGATGGTTTTGGGTTATTTGTACATGTATAACTGTATTGTTTTATTGAGAAATTTTAAGATATGTGGCGAGTGATAATTCAGTTCATTGGCTTCACAAGCATAAACAACTCCAAACCAGCTTGAGATGGGAAAGTCCTCAGCTCTCAAAGAACAAGAAGTTTGCAGTAGGGCAGAGGAGTTGAACACAATGGGCAGTGGTTGAGACAAGGGCAAGACAAAGAAGAGGCTCATTACTGTGTTTGGGATGAATGTTCTCTAAACTTCCATGGAAATCCTGAAATTGAATTTAAAATTTGTGCCCTGGCAATGCTGAAGCATGCATGGGCAGCCTGTATAAGGCGGCTCTGCTGAACTTGTCCATATTGGGTTTCATGGTCTAATGACGTGATGATGAAGTGTCTTGATGATGACGACTGACCAGGTCTCTTTCTAGTTATCTTTAATTGAAGACAAAATACCTGACTGAAGAAATTTGAGGAGGGAAAGTAGCTTATTTGTTCACCATTTCAGAGGGCATAGCACATTATGGCAGAAATAACATGGTGGCGGAGAAACTCCATCCATAATATCAGGAGCATGCAAAGGGAAATTGTTCACATAGTGTGGCCCAGGAGGTAAGAACTAGATCAGAGCCAAGGCAGGGATAACCTTCAAGACCCACACCTAGCAGCCTACTTCCTCCAACTTTGATGTTATATGACATCATAAACATTATACAAATCCCCAAAACAATGCCACCAGCTGAGGACCATATGTTCAAACATGGGAGTAATGAAGGACATTTCCCATTCAAGCAAAAGCATTAATTTATTGCCATTGTGGCATCAAAGGACACTATGGAGATCAATTCTCAACCTTCTATCCTTGTGTCCTGACTCATGCATTCTCTGTCACTACTCCACCCCTTTCCTCATTAGGAGCCCAAAGCAGTTGGGTATCAACAACAGAAACACATAAAAACTGGGCAACTCTCTACTAAATGGAAATTATATTAAGAGAGAAATAAAAGATGTGAATATGCAACATCATCACACATACGGGATACAATGAAAGTGGTTGTGAGAGGCAAGTTCATAGCACTAAGAGCCTCTATTAAAAACAAAACAGAAAAATGGAGAGATCTCATACTAGTCACTTAAGAGCACACCTGAAAAATCTATAACAAAAAAAAAGAAGTCACAACCTAAAGGAATAGATACAAGACACAATCAAACTCAGGGTTGAAATAAATAAAACAAAAACAAAAAGAAAGAATCAATAAAACAAAGTGTTAGTTCTTTGAGAAAATCAGTAAGATTGACTAACCGCTAGCCTAATTAACTAGAAAGTAGAGAAAGAGCATTTAAATTTACAAAATTGGACATGAAAAGGGGGAAATAACAACAGACACAAAGACAATACAGAGAACAACAAGGACACACTGTACTCTTTCAAATTGAAAATCTAAAAATAATGGATAATTTTCTTAATGCATACCACCTACCAAAATTAAATCAAAATGAGATAAGCTACTTCCTACTTTCTCTTTTATCAGGTTCAATGTAGCTGGATTTATGTTGAGATTTGTAATCTATTTGGACTTGAGTTTTGTGCATGAGGATAGAAATGGATCTATTTTTATTCTTCTACATAATGACATCCAGTATGCCAGCACCATTTGTTGAAAATACTTTCCTTTTTCCATTTTGTATTTTTGACTTCTTTGTCAAAAATCAGGTGTTCATAGATGTGTGGACTAGCATCCAGGTCTTCGATTTGATTGCATTGGTCAACCTCTCTGTTTTTATGCCAATACCAAGCTGTTTTCATTACTGTAGCTTTGTAATAGAGCTTGAGGTCAGGGATGGTGATGCCTCTGGAAGTTCTTTTATTATACAGGATTGTTTTGGCTATTCTGGTTTGTTTTGTTTTGTTTTGTTTTACATATGAAGTTGATTACTGTTCTTTCAAGATCTGTGAAGAATTGTGTTGGGATTTTGATGGGAATTGCATTGAATCTATAAACTGCTTTTGGTAGGATTGCCATTTTTATTATGTTGACCCTCCCTATCCAAGAACATGGGAGATCTTTACATTTTCTGGTATCTTATATTTCTTTCTTCAAAGACTTAAAGTTCTTATCGGATAGGTCTTTCACTTCTTTGGTTAGTGTTACCCCAAGCTATTTTATGTTATTTGTGGCTATTGTGAATGGTGATGTTTCTCTGATTTCTTTCTCAGCCCCTTTATTGTTTGTATATAGGAGGCCTACTGATTCTTTTGAGTTAATCTTGTATCCTGCCACATTACTGAAGGTTTTTATCAGCTGTAGGAGTTCCCTGGTAGAGTTTTTGGGGTCACTTACATATACTATCATATCATCTGCAAATAAAGAAAATTTGACTTCTTTCTTTCCAATTTGGATTCCCTTGATCTCCTTTTGTTGTCTTATTGCTATAGCCAGAACTTCAAGAACTATGTTGAATAGATATGGAGAGAGTGGACAGCCTTGTCTTGATTCTGATTTTAGTGGAATTGCTTTGAGTTTCTCCCCATTTAATCTGATGTTGGCTGTTGGCTTGCTGTATACTGCTTTTATTATATTTAGATATGTTCCTTGTTATCCCTGATCTCTTCAAGACCTTTATCATGAAGGGGTGTTGGATTTTTGTCAAATGCTTTTTCAGCATCTAATGAGATGATCATATGGTTTTTTGCTTTCAGTTTATTTATATGATGGATTACATTGATAGATTTTCATATGTTGCAGCATCCCCACATCTCTGGCATGAAGCTGAATTGATCATGGTAGACGACTTTTTTGATGTGTTCTTGGATTAGGTTTGCCAGTATTTTATTGAGTATTTTTGCAACTATGTTCATCAATGAGATTGGTCTGCAATTCTCTTTCTTGGTTGAGTCTTTGTGATTTTGATATCAGGGTAACTGTGGCCTCATAAAAAGAGTTGGGCAATGTTCCTTCAATATAACCCTGGTAGCACAGACACTGAAAACAACAATAAATAAATGGGACCTCCTGAAACTGAGAAACTTCTATAAAGTAAAGAACACAGTCAATAAGACAAAAAGACAGCCTACTGAATGGGAAAAGATCTTCACCAACCCCACATCAGACAGAGAACTGACCACCAAAATATATAAATAACTCAAGAAATTAGACATCTAAATTCCAAATAAAACAAATTTAAAAAATGGGTTATAAAACTAAACAGAGAATTTTCAACAGAAGAATCTCAAATGACTAAAAAACACTTAAGGAAATATTCAACATCCTTAGCCATCAGGGAAATGCAAATCAAAATAACATCTTACACCTGAAGAATGGCCAAGATCAAAAACACTAATGATAGCTTATGCTGGAGAGGATGTGGAGTATGGGGAACACTCATCCATTGCTGGTAGAAATACAAACTTATACAGCCACTTTTGAAATCAGTATAGTGGTTTCTCAGAAAATTAGGAATTAACCTACCTCAGGATGCAACACTACCACCCTTGGGCATATACCCAAAAGATGCCCAATCATACTACAAAGACATTTGTTCAACTATGTTCATAGCAGCATTATTTGTAATAGCCAGAACCTGAAAACAACTTAGATGCTCCTCAACCAAAGAATGGATAAAGAAAATGTAGCACATTTACACATTAGAGTACTACTCAGCAGTAAAAAAAAAAATAATGACATCTTGAATTTTCCATGCAAATGGATAGAACTAGAAAACATCATACTGAATGAGGTAACTCAGACCCACAAAGATGAATATGGTATTACTCACTTGTAAGTGAATACTACCTATAAACAAAGATATTGAATCTATAGTTCATGATCCTAGAAGAGCTAAGTACAAGGAGAACCCTAAGAATACCATATATAGATGCACCTGGAAAGTCAAAATAGACAAGATCACCTGACAAAATTGGGAACGTAGGGGTGGGGAAGAAGGGAGTAGAGAAGGGAAAGAGGAGGGAAGAAGGAGGGCGAGGAGAACTTGAGGGAATGGGGTAGTCAAGATGGAGGAAGGACAGAGATGAGAGCAAGGAAAGAGATATCTTGATGAGGGAGCGATTGTGGGGTTAGCAAGTAACTTGGCTCTAGAGAAATTCCTAGGAATCCACAAGGATGACCCCAGCTAAGACCCTAAGCAATAGAGGAGAGGGTGCCCAAACTGGCCTTGTCCTGTGGTCAGACTGTTGAGTATCTTAAATACCACCATAGAACTTTCATTTAGCAGCTGATGGAGACGGGGCAGAGACCCACAGCAGAGCACGGGACTGTGCTCCCAAAGTCCAGTTGAAGAGTGGGAGGAGTAAGAATTTTAGCAAAGTGGTCAAGACCATGATGGAGACACCCACTAAAACAGTCTACCTGAGCTAATGGGAGCTCACCAACACCAGCTGACTGGGAAGGAACACACATCAGATAGAACTAGTCCCTCTGAATGTGGTTGACAGTTGCATGACTGGGGCAGATTGAGGGGCCAGTAGAATTGGCACCAGGATTTGTTCCTGCTGCTTGTGATGGCTTTTTGGGAGTATAGATATAGTAGGGAGGGCCTTGGACCTTCCTAATTGTGGTGTGCCTTACCCTTTCTGGGGAAAGGATGGAAGGTGGAGGTAGGTGGGTGGAGGAAATGGAGGGGGGGAAGGGAGTGGCAACTTAGATTGTGTATGTATGATTAGGAAAAAAAGATTGTTTTGTTTTTTAAAAAATCAAAATTTAAAAATAAATAAGTCATTCTAAAAAATAAAATTTATGTAAGTTGTTAAAAAAGATGAGATAAGCAATTTAAACATATCTATAACTGCTAGTAAAATAGAAACAGTCATTGGAAGTCTCAAAAACAAAAGAAAACACAGCTGGATGGTTTTAGCACAAAATTTTACCAGACATTCAAAGAAGAGTTCATGTCAATACTTGTCAAATTATTCCACAATGTGAAAGCAGAAAGAACTTTACTCACTTTATATTATGAGGCCATAGCTACCCTGATACACAAACCACATAAAGACCCCAGAAGAAGAAAATTACAGACCAATTTCCTTTATGAATGTAGATGCAAAATTTTGTCAATAAAATGTTTGCAAATTGAATCCAAGAGCACATGAGAAATATCACCCACAATGTTCAAGTAAGCATCACTGCAGACACTCATGGCCAGTTTAACATACAGAAATAAAAAAATTTAATTCACCATATAAACACACCGTAAGAAAAAACCACATGACTTCTCATTAAGTGCTGAAAAGGGCAATGACAAAATCCAACATCCCTTCATAATAAAAAAAAAAAAGTCTTGGAGGGATTAGGGATGCAAGGAACAAACATCAATGTAATAAAGTCAGTTTGCAGCAAGTCCACACCCAACATCAGCTTAAATGGAGTTCTTTTCATCATTTAATGTGAAAAACACAAAGCAATTTGACTAAAATGAAGAATAAGGCAAGGTTGTTCACTCTCTTCATACCTATTTAATATAGTACTTCAAGTTTTATTTAGAGCAATAAGACAACTGAAAGAGATCAAAGGGATACAAATTAGAAAGGAATAAGTCAAAATATCTTTACTTGCATATGATATAATAATATACATAAGTGACCTAAATATTTTTACCAGAAAACTCCTACAGCTAATAAAACCTTCAACAAAGCAAGAGAATGCAAAATTAACTCACAAAAATTAGTAACTTTGGGGCTGGAGAGATGGCTCAGTGGTTAAGAGCATTGCCTACTCTTCCAAAGGTTCTGAGTTCAATTCCCAGCAACCGCATGGTGGCTTACAACCATCTGTAATGAGGTCTGGTGCCCTCTTCTGGCCTGCAGACATACACACAGGCAGAATATTGTATACATAATAAATAAATATTTTTAAAAAATTAGTAACTTTCCTATGCACGAACAATAAAAAGACTGAGAAAAAATCAAGAAAATAGCACCTTTCACAATAGCCTAAAAAAATATACAATATCTTGGGGTAACTGTCAACAAGTTAGTGAGAAATTAGTATGATCAATAACTAAATAAAGTCATTGAAGAAGAAAAATTTAAAAATATATCAGAAGATGAAAGTATCTCCCATGATCATAGATCAGCATGATTAATAAGATAGAAAAGGCCATCCTACCAAAAGCTATCTACAAACTCAATGCAATCTCCATGAAAATTTCAACACAATTCTTCACAGAGCCTGAAAAGACAATTTTCTGCTTCATATGGTAGCATGCACACACACACACACACACACACACACAAATCAAAGCAGGAAAGCTAAAATAATCCTAAATAATAATAAAAAAAACTACAGACATTATTTTCATTCCTAACCTGAGTTTTAGTACAGACCTAGAGTTATAAAAATAGCTTGATATTGACACAAAATAAACTACTGATCAATGGACTCAAATTGAAGACCCAGACAATCTTCACACACATGGACACCTGATAAAGAAGCCAGAAATACACACTGGGAAAAAAACAGTGCCTTCAACAAATGGTGTTTGTCAAACGATAGCCGCATGTAGAAAAGTCCAAATAGATCCATACTTATGTCCCTATGCAAAGCTCAGCTCCAACTAGATGAATGACTTCAACATAAAACTGGATGCACTGAACCTAACAGAAGAGAAGGTGGGGAATAACCTTGAACCTGTTGGCACAGGAAAAGACTCCCTGAACAAAAAGAACACTGATTGTGCCAGGCCCAACAATTTTATTAACTAAAATCAACAGTTAATAAAAGGGGCCTCACGAAGCCGAAAGTTTCTACATTACACACCGTTATTGGGACAAAGCAGCAGCCTTTGGAATGGGAAAGTATATATCTGATGAAGGGTTATTATCTAAAATATATATAGAACTAAAAAGCTAGATATCAAGAAAACAAATTTTAAAAGTAGGGTGCAGATCTAAACAGAGAGTTCTCAAAAGAGGAATCTCAAATGGCTATGAAATCCATAAAGAAATGCTTAACATCCTTAGCCATCAAGGAAATGAAGATCAAAGCTACTTTAGGTTTAATTTTATATGTGATACATTGGCTAAGATCAACAAAACAAGCCACAGTCCATGCTAGCAAGGATATGAAATAAGGGGAGCATTCATTGATTACTGGTGGGAGTGCAAACTTATACATTCACTATGTAAATCAGTATGGCAGTTCCCCATGAAGATGGGAATTGATCTACCTTAAGATACTGCTATACCATTCTTGGGCTATACCACTTATAGGACAATCTAACCTACCACAAAGACACTTATAAGCAGAGACTATGCATTCATTTCCCAGTTGCCAAGACCCAAATATAATCACACAGAAACTATATTAATTACAACACTGTTTGGCCAATAGCTTAGTCATATTCCTACCTAGCTCTTATATCTTAAATTAACCCATTTCTATTAATCTGTGTATCATCACAAGGCTGTGGCTTACCAGTAAAGGTTCTGGGCCCCTTTCTCCTTCAGCAGCTGCATGGCGTCTACCTGACTCCAACTACTCTCTCTATATATATATGACTTCTAGCCTGGCTATATTCTGCCCTGTCATAGGCCAAAGAAGCTTCTTTATTAACCAATGGTAATAAAATGTATTCACAGCATACAGAGGAAAATCTCACATAAGACACTGTTCAACCATGTTCATTGTTGTTCTATTCATAATAGCCAGAAATTGGAAGCAACCTAATTGTTCCTCAAAATATGAATGGATAAAGAAAATATGGTACTTTTACACAATGGACTATTACTCAGCCACTAAAATAATTACATCATGAAATTTGCATACAATGAACAGAACTAGAAAAATCATCCTGAACAAGGTAACCCAGAAAGACAATTATGATATGCATTTGCTCACATGTGGATATTAGCTGCAAATTCAATGATAAATAAGTAGAATCAATCCACAGAGCCACATGTGTTAGGTAAAGAGGTACAGATAGCTCTCTCTGGGATGGGGAAATAGACTAGAGAGCTATGGATTGGCAAGAGAAGAATGGAACATGAGGACCAAGCAGGGAGACAGAGGGAAGAGGAGGATAAAGGAGAGAATAAAGGGAGAAACAGCTAAAAGTGAGTGCCATTTGAAGTGTCATACAGAAACCTAACACAATAGAAATTTCCTAAACTGCATGCATGTGTGAAAGTGATATAGATGAAATCACCAAATAATAGGGGAGACACAGCCCCAACTGGCCATCTCTTTTTACCAAATGAAGTTTCCAGTACTAGGAATAGGTTACATCTAATTTGGTTGTTAGCCAAAGGGATCCTTTGGGAACCTTCAAATAACTAAGTCTTTTGCCAAGAATATTGCTTGTTTCCCACAAACTGACAGCAAGGCCCCATTATTGAAGACAACATATACATTCATTGATATGGATAAGTAGAGCTAGTGCTAACGAAGAACCTTTACCCTATGGATTAGTGTTCATGGCACCAGAATTTACTCTATATGCTTCCAAAAGAGAAACATAAACACCAACCCAGCCACGGACCCTCTGATCTACAAAATATACTAGTGCAATGGTGGCACAAAGCTATGGGAGTAACCAACCAATATTTGATTTTACTTAAGGCCTACTTCGTGAGATAGAGTTAATAACTGACACTGCTTGGGTGACCAAGAACCTGAGACTAGATAGCTCAGGGATGTAGGGGAAAAAATCAAATACTACTATTAAAACAGCAATAAAAAAGCAGCAGTAAAATGACTCCTAATGACATCCTGCTATACTCATAGATCAGTGCCTTGCTGAGTTATCATTAGAGAAGCTTCCTCCTGCAGTAGATGAGAACAAATACAGACATCCACAGCCAGACAGTAGCCAGAGAGTGAAGACCTTGAAACACTCAGCCTAAATGGAATGACTCCATCATATCTCTCTCCTCAGAGTCTAGGGAACCCTGATGTAGAGGGGGTTGAAAGAATGTAAGAGACAGAGGATGTGGAGGACACCGAGGAAACAAGGCCTTCTAAACACAGCCAGAATGATGCACGTAAGAGCCGATAGAGACTGGGGCAGCATGAGCAGGGTCTCCAGGGGCTATACCAGCTGGGGTCCCAGCACTGAGAGAGGACACATGCCCTCAGGCCTAAATCAGAAGCTCTCTCCAAGTGATAACCACTTGCAAATAAAGAATTAATTTTTTGTAAGGGACTCTGGCTGAAGAAACAAACTAGTCTTAAGGTAGACCCCATATCTAGCAGTAGATGGCCTACAGAGTAAATTCAACAGCATCTTTGGAAGCTTGTCATCTCATAGGGTTATGCCAGGGTTTTTCTCTTTCTTTTTTTTCCCTTATCTTTTAAAACAATTTTTATGCTATAGGCCCTATATGTATATTCTAATTTTTCTATTTTGTGGGTTTAAGGGATTTATGTGTGTGGGAAGGAGGGGGTGTCCACATCTCAGTTTCTTGTCCTCGTCTTGGGCTCTGTTTCTTCTGTTTGCTTGTTGCATCCTGTTCTGATGTCTAGTTTTGTTCTATCTTGTCATATTTCATTTTAGTTAGTGTTATCCCTTAGAAAATAAAGAAAAATCTTAACATCAGTTCATCTTTATATAGTGAACATAGTTGTCTTTAACTTTTATTGCACAGTTTTTGAAGTTCTGAAGTACTTTACTTGCTAGGGAAGTGCTCCAACTCTGAACTGTGCCCCCAGACCTACACATGCTATAGATAGAGACATAGACAATAAGACAGACAGACAGACAGACAGACAGACAGACAGACAGATAGATAGATAGATAGATAGATAGATAGATGATAGATAGATAATAGATAGATAGATAGATAGATAGATAGATAGATAGATAGATAGATAGATAGTGTGTGTGTGTGTGTGTGTGTGTGTGTGTGTGTGTGTGTTTGAGACAGGATCTCACTTTGTGTACACAGCTAGCACCTCGGACTCCCTCTGTTGCAGAAGATGACCCTGAACTTCTGACCTTCCTGTCTCTACTTTCAAAGTCCAGTGATTACAGAGCATGGTAGGGATTAAACCTGGGACTTTGTGTGTGCTAGGCAAGAACATTACTAAGATATATCCCAAGTCTTTTAAATTTTTATTGAATGTATATGGGTATTTTACCTTAATGTATGTCTGTCAGTCACTTGAATGCCTGGTGCTCACAGAAGACCAGAAGAGGGCCTTGGCTCCCCCTGGAACTTCAAGATGCCATGTGGGTGCTGTGGGTCAAACCCAGATCCTCTGGAGGAGCATCCAGTTCTCTTAAACTTGAGCCACTTCTTCAGCTCCCTTGAATTTTTTTTTTAAGCAACAAGGACTATTGGGTAAGAGGGGATCAGTTCATGGAAAGCTCATCCTTCATCTCAGGTTAGACCACATCTTAAGGAAAAGGTGAGCCGACTGTGCCTTTTGACAGCAATCAGGCAGTCAAGAAACAGACACACACGAGAAGTGCAGAAGTCCCATGTTGGGCAGTAGACAATAGCACCTGTAACTGTGCAAATGTCCAGAAAGACCTAGAACGGATAAGTGTGGCAGGACCCGTCAGCAGTGAGAGGACAGACACTCCTCACTGTCACCTTCTTCAGCTCAAGGAGTTCAGCTCAAAGTCCCCTAAGCTTTTAGGGACTTCAGGTAAAACTAGGATTTGATGCAGAAGAGAATTTGAAAACTAGCCAGTATCAAGAAGTTTAATGTAGACTAAGTCTGGGGGACTAGGAGAAAGAGAGGCGCTCGGGAAGAAAGATGAAACCAAACAGGAGCAGGTCACAACTGTCTAAACACTAGCTATTGATGCTCTTTAGGTGACTCTCAAACTGTGTCTCAAACAATTGCTAAAAAATTCTATTTTCTTTTTCTCTATCTTTTTATAAGCAAGAATAGAGGGCAGCTCTGGAGATGTCAGGTGGAATTATAAACTGATAAAGTAAAACCAGCAGCCTCTACGGTTGCTTGAGAGGTTTGGTACCATGTCAGTAAAGTTTTTGGTGAGATTCCTAGAAAACTAAGTTTATAACTGGGAAGGAAGAAGGCATTAAGTAGCCGTTAATTTTGCTGTAATTCCTTTTTGCCTCTCAAGAGAGGCTAGAACCAGAGTCCTAGATGAGGGTTCCTGTCCTTTCTCATGGCTCGTCATCACCTCCCCATCTTTCTGTTAGGCCTTATGATGCTGGGCTTTTGCCGGATTGTTTCTGTGGCAACACTGAGCAAACAGAATGAAATGGTGGCAGCTGCAGCATGATTAAGTGCCTGGTCTAGCTCAGTGCACATTCATTCTGATAAAATAAGTGAAGGTCAAAACCAGAACAACAAGATCCTCAGAACCCAGGAGACATTGGCATCCATCAGACTTCATGTTTGTAAGAGTCCGTTGCTGCAAGCTTTAGATGAATAGCTGCTGCTTTTGTTGCTCCTGGAATCCCTCTTCCAAGGGTCCCCTAAAATACCGACAAACTTCATCAAAGATACAGTGAACCTTCTTAAAGCTATATGCATGCACCACCTTGTACTGTCTAGAAAAATCACTCAGTATTTACCTGTGCAAATATCTTATGGATTAGCAGTCATATCACGTTGAGTTTGACTTAGAATCTGCATAGAAACCAGATGCAAGTGTGGCACAATTGTGCATATATGAGAATTGCAAGGGCCTTCAAAATGGCTTAGTGGGTAAAAGTGTCAACTCTATGAGCATAATGACCTGAGTTCAATCCCAAGATTCCATGGTGGAAGGAGAGAACCCCCTCCTGACAGTTGCCCTCTGACCCCCACAGGCATGCCATGACCAGCACCCACACACATCACAATCCCCAAACACACACACACGCACTCACTATTAATAGAACAATCTTTAAAATTAAAAATGCAGAACATACCTAAAAAGTAAACAAAAATGAAATGAAAGTAATGTTTTTCATTATTTTTTAAAAAAAATAAATAATCAAATTCTGATTCAGGTACTAAAACAGTCAAGTGTAGGACAAATTTAGAAGTTAGCTATAAAGTTACTGGGTTTTATACTATATTATTTAAAATCTGAATTCCATCATTTTTAATGTCTTAAATATACATATATAAAACATAGCAAAATAATAAACAATATATAGGAAACATACATCCATGCATATTTTAAAATTATTCTGAATTGGTGGTGTGTGTGGTTGATCTGATTCATGTGTCTGTAAAAGCCAAAGACACGCTGCTGTGTTTTAATTAACCCATGGGTCACCAAGGCTAAACAGAAGTCCAGGAACAGTGACAGTGACGAATGGCACCCCTGCACCCTTGTTTTCTGGTAGTGAAAATCAAGTGCTCATGGCTGGCCCCCTTCCCAGAGCCTGACTCTGAAATTCCTTCCACAAAAAGCTATGAACCAGTGTGTCATGTGCCTTAGGGAGAAAGGCAATAAACATCCATGAAATATTAACTAACTCCCGTGATTCATAACTCCCCCAAGCGAGACACGAGAGAAAAGCCACAGTTCAGAAACATGATCGTGTTCTTTACCAGAAAACCCGACCACAGTGTGTGTGCAGCATTTGGTGAGAAAATGGGAGCCTGGTGAGTTGCAAAGCGTTGACATGTCTTTACTTGTGCCGAAAGCAAAACTCAAAGGGCGCAATCCTTGATGCTCGAGGTTGTCAGAGTGCCAGTATCAAGGTCACTTCGCAGTGGAGCTACACCAGGCAGACAACAGGAGCATTTTGCAGTTATACACAGGTGATCAGAGACTGCCTCTGTCTGTGTGCATGCTAGAGCACTACCTGGCTATGGTTTGGAGGTGCCTAGCCTGCAGAGGGGAGGGAGTAGAGGTGAGTCACATACTCCCAGAAGTTCAAGTGACTAGCAGCCTTGGTCAGAAGTCAGAAGTGGGGCAATCTTCCAGAGTGGTTTGCAACTCCGCTATGTAGATACTATGCCCTAACTTATCGAATGATATCTTAAATCACCTTTTAATGATTGTTTTAAACAGGAAGGGGACACTAAGAAAGGGGCATGTGATCTCCACCCTAGTATCCCACTGGGGGAAGCCTCTGGGTTCAACCACTTGAGAAGCAATGCCTTAGCCCCATGACATTCGTGTTGGAGACAGTACAACCAGCACAGCCACAGATGTGAGGACATGCTGTCTCCAGGCCCAGACAGAGCTGTGGGATGCACCATGACAGTGTGCTCCCAACCTCTAACCACTCATGACAATGCTAGTTAGCTTCCCTGGCAGGCTGGTGGACCGGGTCCTCTGTGCTGCTCTGTGGACCAGCCTACTGAAGCAAACTTCCTGGTCTCAACTTCCTGTGCTCTTGTTGCCTGGGTGAACACATCGGGACTACCTGCAAGACAGGGTGTGAGCACTGAATCAGACAAGAGCTGCTTAGTGCCTGCTCCCTATTGAGAACCAGCTTGATGGAAAGGCAGTTTGGCCATTGTCATCCTTTATTTCCATAACCCAGCTCCCGACTTCAGCAAGTATGCCCTCCTGGATGTCTGTAACTCCATCCTCAGCCCAGCAGTGATCACTGCTAATCCTTTGCCTCTGGAGATGGGCCAAAACCATGTGAGTGGCTCCCCCTGCAAGTCTGAGTCTGTTTGCCTATCAATCAAAGTTTTCCCAAGAAACTGAACTTTCTTCCTTGTCACAGAAGCAGAGCAAGACAGAAGTGAGGAAATAACACCCTGATATCCTGTCTAGACTCCCAACCAAGCGCAAGGGGCCTCACACAATCTAGCAGCTCAAGAGAATACACCAAGTTAACAACAGTCTGCTGGACAGCAGTCAGTACCGCACTGTTTCAGACTTCACTTAAACGGTTCTTTATCCCGGGCAACATGCAGCCTGATCTAGCTGAGATCTACCCAGTGGGGTTGCAAATATTTCCCGGTTTCTCAGGCTGGTGCTGTGTATCTGAGCTTCGGAGCCAGGGTGTGCACAGCCCACATTCCCGCAGGAAGTAAGATCTGCAGAAATAGGAATTTAGAGGCGGTTGCCTGGCACCAGACGGGCACAATCTGTTCAAAAGGCTGCGTGCAGGCATGGGGTCAGGGGAGAGAGAGCCCAGTCGGTGAGACAGGCTTCCTCTGGCCTCCTCGGTGGTTCCCAGCTAGCCAGTGCAGCTGCCAAGCTCAGATGGACTGCCACATTTGAGGGTTTTCTTTTTAAAAATCTGTGCAGGAGATTTGTATTCCACAGCGGCCAAAGACCTATGTTTTTATGAGGCAGCATGTTTTTTAAATGGTTGTCATCAGTGACCTCTCTCCACTGGCTTCTTGGAAGATTCTATTCCATGAGCCATTGTTGTGTTCTCCAGAGTCAAGGCAAGAACGAAACCAGCACCCAACATGACACCACTGCCTGAATTCAAAGTAGGAGTCCGGCTTTTCTCCGGGCGTAGATTCCTGGTTTGCAGCTCCAAATATTCACCTCTATTTCAGAAATCCACCAGTCGAGGTTGGACAGCTGTAATCTGGAAATCTAACATCCAAAATTTTCCCAATTCTGAATCTTTTTAAGTGCCCAAAAGATGCCACATTGGGGAAACCCTACACCTAACCTCCTTGCAAGACCCCTCTGCAACCCAGGTGCTGAAAATACCAAATGAGGTCTCTATCCTGGCTTATCTCTGCTGCTGTGATTAACACCTTAACCAAAAACAACTACTTGGGGAAGGAAAAAGTTTATTTTATCTTACATTTCCTGGTAAGAGTCCATCACTGAGGGACATCAGAGCAGGAGTCCAAGTAAGAGCCAAGCCAGAAATAATGAAGAAACCCTTCTTACTGTCTTTCTCCTCCGGCTTGTACAGTTTGCTTTCTTAGACAACCCAGGAGCACCTATCCAGGGGTAGCATTGGCCACAGTGATCTGAGTCCTACAGCATCAATATAAATCAAGAAATAAAATCTCACAGACATGCCCCTGGCCCAACCTGATGGAGCAGTTCCTCAGCTGATGTCCCTTAGTCCCATGTGACTCTAGCTTGTGTCAAGCTGACAAAAGTAACCAGTACAGTTATCTCTCTTTATAAAATGTGTCTAAGTTGTACATCAACAGAAATGAGCTTCAGGTTTAGATTTAAGCTCATGCCCAAAGTACTATATTAGAAAGATGCAATTATTCTCAATTCTCAACTCACCTCTCCCCCCAAGCATTTTAGATAAAAGCTACTTGGTCTGTATTTTGGAGATAGAAAGTTCATCATTCCTCTTAGTATCATATTACTTTTTAGATGACTTAAAAAATTAAAAAAATAAAATGTGTTCAAAGCTATGACTCCAGGAGGGAAGACAAAGGCTATGGATATGGAAGGCAATCCAGAGTGTTCCAGCAATGATGTTTCTGATCCTTCCTGACATGCTAGTCAGTCTGAGCTTAAGAGCCCCACTGCAGGCATACAGTCTTCAGATACCACTTTAGCACAGAGAACCAGTGGGCAAGTCTACAACAACCACAAAACTTCTGTGTATTTTATTCACAGCGGTAAAAGCTCATAAAGGAAGAGAAAGGCAACAATCCAAAGACTAGTCCAATATGTCATTCAAGTTTTACCTATCTTTATATTTTGGTTGTGAGCCTAGCCTTTAACGGCTGAGCCATCTCTCCAGCCCAAGTTTTACCTATCTTATGCACAATAAAAATAATAATAGAAGTCAGGTGACTCAGCATTATTACATCTGCACTATAGTCAATATATCCCATGATAATAATGAACACACTTATGAATTTGAGAACTGGCAACCTAAGTCATCAGAAAAAAGGCAAATAAAATAAAATAGAGGTTCCATCTTATCATAGTCAGAGAAAAATCTCATTAAGCAACCAAACAACAATAAAAGTTTACAAAAAAAGTCTTCTGTAAATAAACTAGACCGCATAAAAAAAGAAAGGAAGGAGGGAAGAAAGAAAGAAAAAACAAACAACAGATGTTATTGAGGATACAGGAAACACCATTATACACCATTGTAAACATGTAAACTAGATCAGTATCTATAGATACTGTGGATGTTCTTGAGAAAACTAAAATTAGAAATCCATTAAGATCCAAGGATACTATTCCTGGGTCCATACCCAAAGGAATCAAAGACAGTATTCCATAGAGACACTGGCTCATCTGTATTCATCACAATAGAAAGTTATGCAGTCAGCCTAGGTATCCATTAACAGAAGATTGGAGGAAGAATGTGGAGCATATTTAATCAATGGATCACAATTCAGCCATAAAGAAAGGTGAAATTATGATGTTTGTGGGAAAATGGAGAAACTGAGGC